>NC_069499.1:698264078-698564078 GCF_027579735.1 Bombina bombina | reverse complement strand
TATTTCTGAACAAAAAGCATCCCAGAGAAGCATTTACAACCATTTGTGCCATAATTGCACAAGCTGTTTGTAAATAATTTCAGTGAGAAACCTAAAATTGTGAAAAAATTTACGTTTTTTTTAATTTGATCGCATTTGGCGGTGAAATGGTGGCATGAAATATACCAAAATGGGCCTAGATCAATACTTGGGGTTGTCTACTACACTACACTAAAGCTAAAATTAACCCTAGAAGCTCCCTACATGCTCCCTAATTAACCCCTTCACTGCTGGGCATAATACACGTATTTTGCGCAGGGGCATTTAGCAGCCTTCTAATTACCAAAAAGCAAAGCCAAAGCCATATATGTCTGCTATTTCTGAACAAAGGGGATCCCAGAGAAGCATTTACAACCATTTATGCTATAATTGCATAAGTTGTTTGTAAATAATTTCAGTGAGAAACCTAAAGTTTGTGAAAATATTTGTGAAAAAGTGAACAATTTTTTTTATTTGATCGCATTTGGCGGTGAAATGGTGGCATGAAATATACCAAAATGGGCCTAGATAAATACTTTGGGATGTCTTCTAAAAAAAAAATATATACATGTCAATGGATATTCAGGGATTCCTGAAAGATATTAGTGTTCCAATGTAACTAGCGCTAATTTTGAAAAAAAGTGGTTTGGAAATAGCAAAGTGCTACTTGTATTTATGGCCCTATAACTTGCAAAAAAAAGCAAAGAACATGTAAACATTGGGTATTTCTAAACTCAGGACAAAATTTAGAAACTATTTAGCATGGGTGTTTTTTGGTGGTTGTAGATGTGTAATAGATTTTGGGGGTCAAAGTTAGAAAAAATGTGTTTTTTTCCATTTTTTCCTCATATTTTATAATTTTTTTTATAGTAAATTATAAGATATGATGAAAATTATGGTATCTTTTGAAAGTCAATTTAATGGCGAGAAAAACGGTATATAATATATGTGGTTACAGTAAATGAGTAAGAGGAAAATTACAGCTAAACACAAACACCGCAACAATGTAAAAATAGCCTTGGTCCCAAACGGACAGAAAATGGAAAAGTGCTGCGGTCATTAAGGGGTTAAACGTGTTCCTTGGGAAAACTGGGGTACGGATTGTTGCAGCTACCTATCCCTAGGCTCCAATTAAACTGTTTCAAAATTTTGCCCTAGAGTAAAAAATAATAGATAAGCCAGCTAAATTTCTCACCAGTGAGTTAACCCACGGATCTCTAGCTTCACCAGTATTAACTAAAGTCCTTACACAGAGTGTTTCAAGATTATGCCGTCAAACAGTTTTTTGATAGATAAACCAACCTGTATTCACATCATATAGCTAGGTCCAGGGCTTTTAACCCTGCGACTGCCTATCAGTGTCACTGGCAATTCAGTATGATAAAATAACTCCTAATAGTAACAGTGATTACTGAGAGGCAGTATGGCAGGGCCAAGTCCTAATTGCCTCAGAAACACTCTGAGTTACTTCAATGCTTTTACTAAGTCATGTACCTTAACCTTTACACAAAGTGTTTCAGTTCTATGTATAGAATACTAGATTAAGAGATAAACTAACTCTTGTTCATCTCACAAGCAGGGGCGTATTAAGGCATAGGCCAACAAGGCCGGTGCCTAGGGCAGCAGATTTTTAAGGGGCAGCAAAATTTTGAGTCCCTAGGGCCACTCTACTGAACTCAGGTCCGGGTGGCTAAATCAACCAATTACTAATGACTTAAATGGCTGGCCCGGCTATTGCTATCCTATGGGATTGTATGTGGGTGCGCATGACGTGGTGACAGTGGAGGCAGAGCTCACTTGCGCAGCCTGGCCTGGACTGAGAGGGAATGCGGTATTCTTCCTGGCTCCACCGCGTGATTGAGACTCACACAGACTACACAGTGCAGTGTACACTACAATGTGACCACTGTGAAACAGCATATGCCTTTCTCCCTTCAATACATCTTCATTAGGCATTAAAATACTTAAACGGATTAGTCACTAAATACTTGTACATTTACTGTTTGTCTATCTGTCATACATGCAAAGAATAAGTATTTATTGCTGAATCTATACAACTATGTGACTTAAAACACAACTAAAAATATGTTGTATGCATTTAATACATTCAGAAACAATACAAGTATATACTTTATTATAATTGTATCATGTGACTTTATCCCCTAGGATACAATTCCTAAACCTATCATAACTACTGTTGTATTTTTTAAGTACTTTTAAAGGCCAGTTTGTATATTCATTACATATTTATCCAAGCAGATATTTTACTTAAATAACTGTGAATTACCAAAGAAGATGTTTAAGGTTAAACAACTATCTACTGACAAACTATCATACAGTGAAGGATATCTTTTTATGATATAAACACTTTAATCATCTGACTTGCAAAATAATGTCAATATATATATATATATATATATATATATATATATATATATATATATATATATATATATATATATATATATATATATATATATATATATATATATATATATATATATATATATATAAAATGTGTGTTTGTGACCAGAGTGAATGCAAGCCCTGGTAAACATCTACTTAAAAAGACATTATTTTTTTTATTTTTTACACCCTGCCCCAAAAATATTATGTCTAAAAAAAGGCCTTAAACCTGGGGTGGGGTGGGGGTGGGGGCAGCAGAATTTTGAGTGCCTAGGGCAGCACAAAATCTAAATACGCCCCTGCTCACAAGTCTCAGTCCGAAACGTCTGACCCTCCAAATATTTATTAATACCACTAACAAAGATTTGAAATACTTAGTAACATCAAAAATTGCTATAGAATAATGAGGCCAATTTAACTCTTGCTTGCCTCCTAAAACAATGTATTGCTCCTGTATCTGTGCAAAATCATGTGCCTTAATTTCTACACCTAAATTTCAAGATTTGTACAATATAACGGTGTGTTGATAGAAAAAAACAGCTATTTCCTTCCTTTTTTTCTCACATCACTTAGCTAGGTCAAGAGTTTTTAACCCTACAATTGCCTATCAGCATCACCAACAGAAACTTAAACACAAGTTCTTCTGCCCGGATTAGTAAAAGTTCCAGACCTAGGGGAAGGCTATTAGCTGGTCCCCACCCGAGTACTCTTATCTTTCTGAGCCGTTCCAGGTTCGACCAACCTTCCCTACCAGCCAGCTGGAGTGTGTGAGCACCGTGACAGCCAATCTGCACTTACCGGTCTTCACCATACGGCTCTGTGTCTGTGTCAGTTCCTAATTGACAACCAGCGTGTTTTCTACGGCCAGTTTTTGCTTTGCTCACTGCTGGGTGATGTATAACTTTGTTCACCTCGATTCCCGAGGCTTTTACTGCTCCCTTGCCGCTTGAATCAATGACTTGATTTGCAGGTACCACCTCGCAGCATCGGTGGGGGGGAACTGCCGTCGCTGATAGGGATGCTTTCTCTTTGGGGTTGCCTCTTGCGGGAATCGAGGCAGTCTGGAACCTGCGCTGCTCAATCCCCACACGCAGCACCGGTGGGTGGGGAGAACAGCTGTTCCTACAGAGCCTCGCTTTGACAGCCGGAACTACTTCGACCTGATACCCTTAAGTCACGAGGACCTCCGCTGTGTTTGGGCACCAGATAGCAGGGTAAGTTTTGGGTGGCCGCCACTGTGTCGGGCTGCGTTTGTGTGTGCTGTCGCTTGGCTTCTTACCCCACTCAAATGGCAGAGTTGTGAGTGGGAGGCCCACCTTCGATTTTCCCGTGTCTTCCACCTAGAGGGGAGCTTACATAAGTAACCTGCCAAACAATGTAAGCTCTCGGTGGGACAGATCTTGTTTAGCGCAGTTGGAATCTTGCGCTGCCGGGGAAGCACCAGAAGGATGTTTTTCCTGTGCTGTAGCAAAGCTTTCCCATATCCAGGGGAGAGCCAGGCGCTAAAAACCGCCAGGGAACAAGCTACAGGGAATGGTAGCCTGGAGCACACTCTCTCACTCCAGACTCCTCCTCTTCCTCCAGAACCAGAGAATGCCACATAGGTTTATTTTGATTGATAAATTAAATAAAAATAGGTCTTGATTTGGGTAAACTGTCCCTTTAAGAAGGGGAGGAAATAGAAAGTTGTATCTTAAGAGGTGTGAAGTGCACTGGATTTACAAACTAGATTCTATGTATCCTAAAGGAATGAATAGAGATATGGGGGGATATTTATCAAAGGTATATCGGACCTGATCCGACAGAGTGGATCAGGTCCGACATACCTCGCTGAATGCAGAGAGCAATACGCTCTCCGTATTCAGCATTGCACTAGCAGCTCTTGTGAGCTGCTGGTGCAACGCCGCACCCTGCAGACTTGCGGCCAATCGGCCGCCAGCAGGGGGGTGTCAATCAACTCAATTGTACTCAATCAGGTTGAATTCCAGCAATGTCTGTCCGCCTGCTCAGAGCATATAATAGCAAACAGTTCAATCCAGCACACAGCGGTACCTGCACGCTACTTCAGAGACCCACTTTAGCCTCTAAGTCCAGTAAGAAAATCCACAATGATTAGAAGCAAAGTGTTTATTTAAATGGGTAACACAGCAATTAACAGCAGCAAAATTTCGGTATTGCTACCTTAATGATGCTATCAGAGCAGACGGACAGGGTTATGGAGCAGCGGTCTTTAGATAAACGCAAATAGATACACCTACGGCTCCCTTAAGTAGGTCTCCTAGTAGACCTTATAGATATCAAGGTCTCTATTAATCAAGCTGTCAACCGCAAATACTCTGGAATTCCGCAGCGTATTTGTGGCGAGCCGGATTCACCTTAGTTATCAAACCCTACAGACCGGCAAAAGTAGAATTTAGTGACGTAACATACGATCCGCCGGTTTCAGTCCGACACAGATCAATGCTTACGTCACTACAGATGTTCCGAACGCAAGTTCGGCACAATCTGACTACTTTAGCTAGTTATCAAATAACTAGCAGGTACGCTTGGCACTTTTCCGGCCCAGCGTACCTGGTTTTCAATCCGCCGCCCTGGAGGCCGCGGATGCCATAGGAATCAATGGGAGCCGGAAAGCAGCGAAAGCTCATGTTCGCTGCTGCCCGATATCCCATTGATTCCTATGGGAATGTCTACACCTAACACCCTAACATATACCCTGAGTCTAAACACCCCTAATCTGCCCCCCCCCCTACACCGCCGTCACCTACATTATACTTATTAACCCCTAAACCGCCGCTCCCGTTACATTGTAGCTATCTTAGGATTTATTTTTATTTTACAGGCAACTACCTAGCTAAAATAAATACAAAAGTACCTGCACATAAAACCTAACCTAAGTTACAATTACACCTAACACTACACTATCATTAAATGAATTAACTACAATTAAATAAAATTAAATAAAATTATCTAAAGTACAAAAAAACCCCACTAAATTACAGAAAATAATAAAATAATTACAATTTTTTTAAACTAATTACACCTAATCTAATCCCCCTAATAAAATAAAAAAGCCCCCAAATTAATAAAAAGCCCTACCCTTTAATAAATTACAAATAGCCATTAAAAGGGCCTTTTGCGGGGCATTGCCCCAAAGTAATCAGCTCTTTAACCTGTAAAAAAAAGTACACTACCCCCCTTAGTTTAAAAAATTGTAATTATTTCATTATTTTCTGTAATTTAGTGGGGAGGGGGTTGTACTTTAGATAATTTTATTTAATTGTAGTTAATTGTAGTTATTTGTAGGTAATTCATTTAATGATAGTGTAGTGTTAGGTGTAATTATAACTTAGGTTAGGTTTTATTTTACAGGTAAATTTGTATTTATTTTAGCTAGGTAGTTATTAAATAGTTAATAGCTATTTAATAACTATTGTCGCTAGTTAAAATAAATACAAAGTTGCCTGTAAAATAAAAATAAACCCTAAGATAGATACAATGTAACTATTAGTTATATTGTAGCTATCTTAGGGTTTATTTTACAGGTAAGTATTTAGTTTTAAATAGGAATAATTTATTTAGATTTATTTAAATTATATATAAGTTAGGGGGTGTTAGGGTTAGGGTTAGACTTAGGTTTAGGTAATATAGTGGCGGCGGTAGGGGCAGTGTAGGGGGGGCAGATTAGGTGTTAACAAGTATAATGTAGGTGGCGGTGGGCTCCGGGAGCGGCGGCTTAGGGGTTAAATACTTTATTTAGCTGTAGTGGGGTTCGGGAGTGGCGGTTTAGGGGTTAAATACTTTATTTAGTTGCGGCTTGGTCCAGGGGCGGTGGTTTAGGGGTTAATACATTTATTAGAGTTGGGGTGGGCTCCGGGAGTGGTGGTTTAAGGGTTAATAACTTTATTTAGTTGTGGCGGGGTCCGGGAGCCACGGTATAGGGGGTAAACAGTAAAGTATAGTGTGGGTGTTTAGTGACAGGGTACGAAGAAAGCTAGCAAAAAGCCAAAGAGCAGCAAGATCGATGACTGTTAGTTAACAACAGTCCGCTGCTCATCGCCCCGTACTTGGTGCGCAGCTTTTTGACAGCTTTTTTGGTAACTTTGGAGAACATATTCAGGTCCACGGCAGCGATGTTAGGCGAACATAGGTGAGCGTATTGGTGCCGTTGAATGCAAGAAACTCGACGGCTTGATAAATAGAGGCCCAAATGTTTAAGTGGATGAAGCGAGCGCCTATAAGGCTGAGGTGAATAATTTAAAATATCACAATTTATTATACACAATAAAAAAGATGCAACAAAAGGTTGTGTAGAAATAAAAATTACAAATGAAAAATAAAATTCATGGATCCATGAATAATATGAGATTTAAACATAAATAGCATATACTTGAAATAGTATGAAAACAGCAATCTTCACATATATATGTAGATTTAAAGTGGCTTGTGCAAATATAGATGATATGAATATAATGGATTCAGAAATGTCCTAAAAAGGATGATGAAATTAAAAATGTCCCAATGAGAATGTCCAATGTGGTTGGTGAAACAAAAAATAATAAATAAAGTGTGTAGTTTATTTGAAGTCTCTGTGTACGTGGATAAGTCCAGGTTTAATGGATGTATTCAGATATCCAAATAAATTGTGGGTGAAAAAAACAAAAAAAGGAATTGATGGTGTTATGAAAAATGCAAAAAACGGGCGCGTCCGGACCAGCGTCTAAGATGGCCACTTTCTCTATACTTAAGAGCTACTATCCGTCATGTTCACTCTCTTTCTCCTGTCCCAGAGGATGCGGCCGGCCCTGGGGGAGGAGGGAGAGTAGATTATTGATCTCTAAAAAGCACTCTTCAGAAGCTAGCACAGAAAAGAAGGCACCAGTCTCTAATGGCACCAAAAGTAACCGGAACACCTCAGTAACCTATAGTTTCTGCTCGAGCTGGCTAGACGGCTGTGGTAGTTGACTGCTTAGCGAGAAACAATGAAAGCCTCCCCCTTACATAACTACCCAACAGCACATACAGCCTATTCCACACCTGAGATTGGCGCAAGTATCGGACACTGAAGTTTGGCCTTTACCTACTGTTTGCACAGTGTATCCATGGTTCAAAGGGCTCAGTGTTTCCCTGTTTGCTGCTTCTTATCAAAGGGCCAATCGTGGTCAGTACAAGGTTTCCACTTGCTCCAGAAAAGGAGTCAGCTAGCAGCATTAGGTGTTCCATTTAGAGTGTCATTACAGCCAAGAACGTTTGTCAGCAGGCTATTTAGTCACTCTCTCTGAGCTCATTCAATAGGACTTACAGTTAAGTTCTCTGTTTAATATTTTCATTCCCTGGGACACTTATACTAAAGAATCAACCTAGATGAGGGTTGAGTGTGGGACTATGACCTGCTGTAGAATTAGCATTAACAGATTGTGATATATAACTGTCTACTCCTACAACTCATCAAGTTGATACTCAGAGACATGCTCATTGATTGTATTTATTTATGCTAGGGGCTCTAGGTAACTCTTCTTCACAAATTGTTAGTATACGTATTACTAATTTCATGCACTTATACACTCATATTTGTTTGATGTGTTTTCATGGTGGAACTAAGGTAGATAATAGAGAAGTATTTTTGGAGTTTTAGTATTCAACTCAAGGATCCTTAAGAATTCATATATATTCCACATTATCTTGCTATATCAATATCCCACAATATTCTGTTCATTTCCATCATATGAGGCTAATTTTTTAAGGGGGCTTTCAAAGAACTCTCTATATGGCATACCCCCCTTCCTAGCTTCCAAATATTTGTAAACCCTCTTTTATCACAGTTCATTGGCTTTATCATGCACCTAAGAAAGACCCACTACTAATGTACCACATAATATCGATGTTGCAATTTTATAAAATTCCTCCGGGCACGCCCCCCCCTTCTCCCTCCCCTTTTTAATTTTTAAGTAGTTTTTTTTCGTTTATCGAAAGATTTGTCCCCCCCTCCCCCCCTATTTTGAATGGCTCTCACCCGTTGAACCTCCCTTCCCCCCTTATGTGCTATGGTCCAAAAGTGGCCAAGTTGAAAGCTTACCCCCAACATCCAGACATCACATAATAGACTAAAGAGGATCCCTTTTTATAGATGTGGGGCACATTTCCTATATTATATATTATAAACCGAAATTCCATTTTATTGAGTCCAAACCATCTTCCCTACATTTTGTAAAAGCATGATGTGTGATTCCATTTTAACATATGTATCCCACACTATAGATCTCATCACCTCCGCTCCAAAAACTAACATATGAGACTTACTTTATGCCCCATGATTGTGGTAGCTTTTATCTATCCCTAGTATCATATCTTTACCATTTCATATACATACTTTTTTTGTTTTAACATTAAATAGGGTTATGAAGCCACATTCTTGGTCTTATTTGATATTCTCTATGTGAGTGTAATTTATATCCTGCTTTGATGTAAATTTTTGTTCATGAACGATCTCTGTACGTTGCCTTTTGTTTCTCACAACTTCAATAAAACATTTTGTTTAAAATAAAAAAAAAAATGCAAAAAAACACAAGGTGAGTATAGTGAAAAAAGGTAAATAAATGTGAAAAAATTTATAAAAATGTTGCAAAATAGCTAAGATCCAAAAAAATGAAGAAAATACAAATGTATAAAACTTGGTAAATATATAAAAATTGTGTGGTTGTGGTGAGCTTCTACAGTCTTCTATTGATGAAATCCCATCTGTGAGTGTGAAAAGAATCTCTGAATGTTCCTGTGAAACAAAAAAAAAACACCTTAGCAGTTCAGGTGTTCACTTCAACGTCACCCCTGTATGGTAGGAATTCACTTCCTTCCTCCCTAGTCCATTCTGCTTACTCCTCTCCACAGTCCCAAGTGGCAGTCATATACGGCTTGGATATCATTACTTCTACCTAGCTTTGTTATACCTAGCTTTGCCTGTATCTTTTTCCAGAGAACCTTACTGCCTGTGTTTAAACTGTATCTTTTTTCCTCTGCATTTTTTCAGGAGAAACCATTCTTGCAGTTTATTCCATTTCCACGCATGCATAATTCTATCTGCCTAAATTCCTGTTGGAAACTACTTTCTCAGTGAGTACACTTAAAGTTTATTTGCAGTTTGCTTTTTTAATACAAACAGCCGGATCTACTTTCTACTCCAGCGGATTGATCTACCTTCAGTGTTTTCTTCCTCAATCTCTCTAAGGGTCCTGAAGCCTGAACACATTTTACATAATGATGACGTGCATATCCGAATAACAGATCTTATCATCAGACAGTAAACAAGTGTTGCACTATTTGTTTGTTCTTGCTTTTTCCTTATATGACTGCCACTTGGGACTGTGGAGAGGAGTAAGCAGAACGGACTAGGGAGGAAGGAAGTGGATTTCTAACATACAGGGGTGACGCTGAAGTGAACACCTGAACTGCTACAATTGAGACCAGCTGTCTTAAAGGAGACCAGCACTCTTAAAGGGGCACAATACTTACCTCATTCGATTGGGGTAACTTCTAGTAAGTGGGCACTTTAATCAGTGTATGGATTTTTTATGATCAAAACCTGCATTTTATATATGGTGACCTGCTTACAAATCTAACATTATATTGGATTACTGTTTATTTTAATCAATCCATTTATCTTATGGACTGAATAGAAAAAAAGACTTGACCAAGATAAATAAGAAAGCTTGTACACATTTTTGTATCTACTCTGTATAGAGCATACCGCTGATCGCCTGACATCACCGCTGATCGCCTGACACCTTGGAATTTGAAAACAGTCTTGACAAAGGTCCCTGCAAGGACCGAAACGTTGACTTAAGCTATGAACTAATAAAAGTACTTTTTGCTTATTAAGACCTGTGAGTGCCTCTTCCTTTTGAGAAGTTTATATATATATATATATATATATATATATATATATATATAGTGTATATATTATATATATATATATATATATATATATATATATATATATATATATATATATATATGTATATATATATATATATATATATATATATATATACACACTAGTTTTGTTTATGTATTTAATAGGTGCCAGTATGCTTGCCGTTTTTTGTTTGTTTGTGACCTGATGATATTATATGCGGTTTCGGGTATGTGACGTCATTTCTGGGATATAACTTCTGGTTTCGGTTTGCCCGGATGTTTTGATGCGGATAGAAAAAAACGGGCTTTACTCAATGCTTCTTGGAACCTGGCTAATCTGTATTGGCATAAAGATAGAGGAGTATTGCTAACATGTAGGTTCAATTGAGTTCCATAAATTAGGCATAAACAAAGTTAGTATAACTGTCAAGTAGTGGTAATGGGAAAGTGGGAATTAAATGAAATAGGCAAACTGGGCATTATAAAATAAGAAGAGATGGACATTACACAATATATGCATAAAGATGTATAACCAAACATTACACAATGAATACATAAAATGTTTAAATCAGTAAATGAATGTAAGAATTAAAATGTTAATAAAATGCATAAAAAAGTAATTAAAATAATTAAAATGTACTTAATGCTCTTCATAGAATATTAGCAGCATCAAGTAATTAAGTGTAAACACAACAACAATACATATACTGGAAGGTTGCTAGGTAATTCGTATCTAGACCTGAATGTTTGATGGAAATGTCTATAAGATAGGGTGATACCGTTTTGACTAATGGAAAGATATTGGATTGAGACAGTGATGTTCAGATTTCTCAACTGAAAGCACATATCAGCACATCTTAGCACATAGCAATTTGGCGGGTCACAAATCACATTAATGTACATTATAGGCATATCAAATGATTTTGAAGTGAAATAATAAGTAATATGTAAATTATATCTGAAATAAATGAGGTGGCAAAAGAAGGTTCATTTCATACAGCCCCCAAACAGCATGTTAGCCTTGAGTGGTGGGTTTCATAGAGAATTTAGTGGACTATCCCTGTACTCCTAGCTAACAAGAGGTGTGTTGTATAGAGTGAGCTAGAATGGAGTATACAGTTGGGTTGAGTCAGATACTTGTAAATAAGTCTGAATTTGGGCATCTATAGTCTGCTAAAAATAATTGTGGGTATTCAGAGGCTCCTCCATTTCTCGATCTCTGTTCTATAATTAGCTGACCGCTTTTAGTTAACATCTAGGTAATGGTCGTCTGAGATCTAACTAGGAGACTAAACTAGTTGGTGTGTAATGTTCACAATGATTAAAGGGCCATCATAGTACTAGCTGTATTAGGTATATTGCTAGTGCTCTGGATGCTGTGATGTTAAATGTCTTTTTGTCTAATATATTAGATTTGTCCACTAGGATAATATGAAAACTAGTATGAAAATACATGTAATCATCTTGAGAGTGGATAGATTTAATGCCTCTTTAAATACAAAAGATGTGATAGGTTTTCTTTGTTATTTAATCCTTTCAGGTACAGACAGTCTAATGTGAATATCCATTTCGATTCATTGAAGAGTAGTCTGTCTTCGTAATTGCCTCCTCTCCAGATCCTGTTGACTTTCTGAATCCCAAAGAATTTGAAGTCTTTAATGTTCCCACCATGCTTAGTTGTGAAGTGTTTGTATAGAGGAGTGTCTGTGTTCTTTTTTTCAATGCATAATATGTGCTCTCTGATTCTATCTTTTAGAGTTCTTGATGTCTGTCCTACATACTGAAAACCACATGGGCATTGTATTAGGTAAATGATACATCTGTCATGATATCTTATCAAATTGATGATATTGTATTTTTCTTTTCTTGTGGTGTGAAAAAAAGTGGTTTGCCTTCCAATAATTTTTACACGCTTTGCAGCTTGGACAAGGGTAGAATCCTCTGATTTCTTTGCCTTGAAAGTTCACCATATATTGTCTTTTCAGTTTGGGGATGCTTGGGGCTAACCTGTTTCTCAAGTTATTAGTTTTCCTTTATATAAACTTCGGGTGGGAGGTTAGTTTTTCTCCAATTGTATTATCTTATTTTAGTAATGGCCAATGGTGCTTTAATATCTTTTCTATGATATGTTAATTTGATCAATATTCAGTAATCATTGGAACGTCAATGATATCATCTTCAGCCTGTCTAGCCAGTTTGTTCTTATATTTTATGAGCTCCTTATGGTCAACTTGTCCGACCTCTTCGATCTTCCCATCCAGGATTTCCTCTTTATATCCTCTATCTAAAAAATGTTGTTTTAAAATGGTGGCTTGTTCCTCCCATTTCGCAGGGTTGGAACAGTTTTTCCTCACCCTCAGCATTTGGCCTTTTGGAATATTGGCTTTCCAAGTAGCATGATGACATCTGAGGTTGTGAATGTAGTTATTACAATCGACCTCCTTGAAGAAGGTCGATTTTTCTATTTGTCCATCTACAATCTCTATTTTCAGATCCAAAAAGTTGATCTTATCAGTACTATATTCGTAAGTGAATTGTAGATTCATCGTATTTTTATTCATCACATCAATGGTATATTTTAAATCTTCAAGGGTGCCTCTCCAAATTAAAAAGATATTGTCAATGTACCTTATATATAGGACCTTACATATCATGATATGACTAAGGGCAGAAGGTCTGAAATGTGGTCCTTACTTGTTCCCTCTATGCTAGAATAAAATTAAATCTTTGAATTGAATCCACAGTGCTGCTGGTTTTCTATTTTTATATTGATTTATGGGTTGCAGGTCCCTGCAGCATGCATGTGAGTAAAGAATGAAAGTGCTGGACAGTGTGATTGACTGGACTGAACATAGTCCCTAAAAAATTAAATATCTCAAACGTTCCTGATGCTCTTGGGCTAGGCAGTCTTCCACACCTTATACCCTGAGATACGATAGAAGTGGCACAAACAGCCTCCATCTTGACCCTGATTAAGACGGCTGAAATTTCAAAGGGACAACTTCTCACAGTACTGCCAATAAGTGCCACTAATATACCTAAAAATTACTGAAGACAACGACCGGAGCTACCTAGAACCTTACAGCTTACTTATATAAAGCTTGAGGATTTTAAGATGGCCATGCTGCAGTGGAGCTACAGCTGATTTAGAGCTGAACATCAACTTTTACATACAGTTCGAGATAGACACCAGTAGACTCTTTCCATTGACACTTTAACATCGGCAAACCTGTCGACTGTATTCAAGGTGCAATTTGCCACTCTATCTGCACCTATAGCACTCTAGTTCACCTTATAATTTGTAAGAAACAGAGATAGCCAAGGAACTATCCCAACTTTATGTGAGAATCAGACAAAGTAGTTGGGGCATGCATCCTCACTCTCAATACCTCTTTTGCTGGGGGACAACCTATACTGCTTATTTCACCACTTAAATTTGAGCTTCCCAGCTATTACCTCATCTGAGACTACTCCCAAGGCTCCTCATCCTTTGGGAATGAACCATATTGCACATCACTTGGGTAACAGCTTGACCACACTAGTCTCCCCCTTTCTCATTTTCTCGCCCCTAGTGGGTATTATCCTAAATTCCCCTGATCCTTCTACCGTCCCTTGTGTAGCGTAGTCTTAATACTGGGTCTCCTGAAACCCAACCTGGCCATAATATTTAGAGATCACACATTACTATAAGTGATCATTTTTTAGTAATTAACTTGTTCTATCTCCTCCTCCCCTTTAACCTCTGAGACCTGGAATGCACCTTAAAGTTTCAAAGTAAAATTTCACTAGTGCCAATAATAAATAATATTTTGAGGGGTTTATTACCGAGTAGAGACCGCCTATGAAATCTAATGGTATGTACTTATGAGGTGATGCTACTTAGAGTGTAAGCTTTCTCCTTTTTTATTACTTTCTGACTCAGGTATAAATGTTTGTCTCTTTTTTACATGCTGTGTTTATAGATGTATCAATAAGTTTTAAAGTGGACCATCCTTCCATGCTTATTCTTTTTTACTCCAAGTTCTGTATAACAGTTTGTTTATAACAGTTTGTTTATATGGTTTGAAGTTAGATTGTTCGGTTTAATCCCAAGGTAATATAACTACATACTAGACTGTTGACACTACATTACAATATCGGTAAGATCTAAGCCACGTATCACATAAAGCTTCCCTATTATTTTATTCATAATTTATAAAACCCAATTTTTGTGATTCAGATAGAGCAGCCAATTTAAAGCAACTTTCTAATGTACTCCTATTATCAAATTATCTCCATTTTGGTATCTTTATTTGAAAAGAAAACAATGTACGTTTAGATGCCGGACCATTTTTGGTGAACAACCTGGGTTGTTCTTGCTGATTGGTGAATAAATGAACCCACCAACAATCAAGTACTGTCCAGGGGTCTGAATAAAAAAATGGCTGGCTCCTTAGCTTGGATGCCTTCTTTATCAAATAAAGATAGCAAGAGAATGAAGAAAAATTGATAATAGGAGTAAATTAGAAAGTTTCTTAAAATTGCATGTTCTGTCTGAATCACAAAAGAAAGTTTTTTGGGTTCAGTGTCCCTTTAAATCTACTAATTGTCCTTCTGGTCCCCCCCCCCCCCTTTCTGTTTTTTTTTCTCTACCCTGTCTATCCCTCTCTCTCATCCTCTCTCTCCTTTGAGTCATGGACCTCACATAATGTCCAAGGCGTGAATTCCCCAACAAAAAGAAGCCTCCTATTGAACAATCTCATACGAACCAAATCTAATGCTGCGTTCATACAGAAGACACATTGAGGCATATTTATGAAATGTCTGTCGGACCTGATCAATGTGGTCCGACAGACATTGCGGAATACGGAGAGCAATACGCTCTCCGTATTCAGCATTGCATCAGCAGCTCACAAGAGCTGCTGGTGCAACGCCGCCCCTGCAGACTCGCAGCCAATCAGCCGCCAGCAGGGGGGTGTCAATCAACCCAATCATACTCGATCGGGTTGAATTGTGGTGATTCCTGTTCGCCTCATCAGAGCAGACGGACAGGGTTATGGAGCAGCAGTCTTTAGACCGCTGCTTCATAACTGGTGTTTCTGGTGAGCCTGCAGGCTCGCCAGAAACACGGGCCCTCAAGCTCCGTACGGAGCTTGATAGATAGGCCCCACTGGGTAGCGAACTCAGGCTTTTTACTTAAACACTTCTCTACAGTTTATGAATCCTCATACAGTTCTAAAGCTTGAGGGGTTGCCATATTAATTAAAGATAACATAACAGTAGAGACAATCCATGTGGAACGAGATTCTGAGGCAAGATATGTTATAGCGATATGTAAGCTCAACAACCTCACCTACACTCTTGCAAACATATATGCACCTAACACTCATCAGATTCCATGTATAAAGAAGATTCTTAAATAAGTGATAGAGATCAAACAAGGAACTCTCGTGTTAGGAGGCGACTTCAACCTAGTCTGGGACCCCTCTATTGATAAAAAAGGGCTCAAATCATACATACACGACCTCTCCACCAGCTCCCTGACCAGAGCTTTCAGATCTTTGATGTCACAATACAGGTTATATGATATTTGGAAAGCCTTACTCCCTGTAGACAGGGGTTATATATTCTACTCTAACCCACACAAGATGTTTTCTATACTTAAATACCTTTTTACTGACCTATGGACAGTAAACTCAGTACACAGCTCCTCAATACCTCTAACCGCTTGGGCTGACCATGAGCCTGTACTAGTCTCCCTTAATCCCCCCATAAAAAATCCAGTAGGAAATGGAGATATGAAGACTGACTTATGAAAGACTCTATACTTTTACAAAAATTTGAGAAACAGATTAAAGAATTCATAGCCTTAATTGACACTGGCCAAACACCTATATAGTTTGCCTGGGAATCTCTTAAATTTTTTTCAGAGGTCTATGTATGAAGCAGGCTGCACTAACTCTGGTGTTAGGAGGCAACTTCAACCTAGTCTGGGACCCCTCTATTGATAAGAAAGGGCTCAAATCATACATACATGACCTCTCCACCAGCTCTCTGACAAGAGGTTTCAGATCTTTGATGTCACAATACAGGTTATATGATATTTGGAGAGCCTTACTCCCTGTAGACAGGGGTTAACTATTCTACTCTAATCCACACAAGATGTTTTCTATACTTAAATACCTTTTTACTGACATATGGACAGTAAACTCAGTACACAGCTCCTCAATACCACTAACCGCTTGGTCTGACCATGATCCTGTACTAGTCTCCCTTAATCCCCCCATAAAAAATCCAGTAGAAAATGGAGATATGAAGACTGGCTTATGAAATACCCTATACTTTTACAAAAATTTGAGAAACAGCTTAAAGAATTCATAGCCTTAAATGACACTGGCCAAACACCTATATAGTTTGCCTGGGAAACTCTTAAGGCTTTTTTCAGAGGTCTATGTATGAAGCAGGCTGCACTAACTCGCAAGAATCTAGGGAAGACTTTAGCTGAACTAACATGCCTATATAGATCCATTTCCTCTATACAAAAAACAAACCCTACTAATATTAGTGCATCATGCCTAGAGAATATTTGTGATGACATTAGGAATCTGGTACTTTACAGAACCCAAAAAAAATGTTAAGAAAGTTCAGACAAATATTCTATTCCTATAGCAATAAAGCTAACACCATGTTAGCCGCCAAACTCAGGCATAGGCAAGCCCAACAACAAATATCCTCCATCAAGAATGGGGAACACCTTGCGATATCCCCAGTGGATATAGGGGAATTATTCTGTTCATATTACTCTTCTCTATATAGCCTAAATGAAACATAAACTAGCCATAATGCAGATGCCCCAGCCACCCGCACATATCTTGACTCATTCCATCTTCCGACCCTAGAAAAAGATCAGATAGAACATCTCAAATCCTCTATCACTCTAGAAGAACTTAAGGTAGTGATTAGACAAGTTAAAACAAGTAAGGCCCGAGACCCAGACAGATTTACTGGACAGTTTTATAAGACTTTTGCAGACACTATCAATCCCTTACTGTTGAAGACCTTTAAGAAATTTTCTAGAACAGGCAACGCCCCCAGTGAATTTCTCGAGGCTAAAATCTTGAACCAGGAAAGGACACCCAACTATGTAAGAGTTAAAGGCCCATCTTATTTATCAATTCTGATGTCAAACTATACTCAAAAAACTTAGCCAATAGATTAGCTGGAGTAATCCCAAAAATAATCCATAAAGACCAGGTGGGGTTTGTACCTGGCAGAGAAGGCCCTGATAATACACATCATATCTCATCTATCTTATACAAGGCTGACAGGCAAAAGATTTCCCTCCTGACCCAGTCATTTGACGCTGAGAAGGCATTTGATAGAGTTAGGTGGGACTTCCTGTTTAAGAATCTTCAATTTCCCCCCCCCCCCCAGTTTGTGTTGACGGTCCAGGCTTCCTATTCCCACCCGAGCCCTAGAGTTAGAGGAGTGAGTTCAATTCAGAATATTTTATCATTACAAACGGTACTAGGCAGGACTGCCAATTGTCATCTTAGCTATAGAGCCCTTTGCCCAAGCTATTATCAAAATATTACGGGAATATTTTTCAGCAACTCCAAACAGAAAATAGCATTGTTTGCTGACGATGTTACTCTTCTTCTGACATGACCCGGGACATCCATGACAGCAGTCTTCGATAGCATTTAAAACTAAAGCAAGTATAGTTTATACAAACTTAACATAACAAAAACAGAAGTGCTACATCTTACTGTTCCTCCCTTGAATTCCGATTGGCTGATAGAATTCTATCAGCCAATCAGAACAGCCAATAGAATGCAATCTCAATCCTATTGGCTGATTGGATAAGCCAATAGGATTGAAGCTCAATGCTATTGGCTGATTGCATCAGCCAATAGGATTTTTTCACCTTTAATTCCGATTGGCTGATAGAATTCTATCAGCCAATTGGAATTAAAGGGACGCCATCTTGGATGACATCATTTAAAGGAACCTTCATTTGTCTATAGTCGTCAGAAGAAGAGGATGCTCCTCGCTGGATGTCTTGAAGATGGACCCGCTCCTCGCCAGATGGATGAAGATAGAAGATGCCGTCTGGATGAAGACTTCTGCCCATTTAGAGGACCACTTCTGCAGGCTTGGATGACAACTTCGCTGAGGACTTCTCCCGGCTTCGTTATATGATGGATGTCCGGTCTTCATAACTGTGAGTGGATCTTCAGGGGTTAGTGTTAGGTTTTTTATTAAGGGTTTATTGGGTGGGTTTTAGTTTTAGATTAGGGTTTGGGCAGCAATAGAGCTAAATGCCCTTTTAAGGGCAATGCCCATTCAAATGCTCTTTTCAGGGCAATGAGGAGCTTAGGTTTTTTTAGTTAGGATTTTATTTGGGTGGTTGGTTGTGTGGATGGTTGTTGTTTGTATTTTTTTTACAGGTAAAAGAGCTGATTTCTTTGGGGCAATGCCCCGCAAAAGGCCCTTTTAAGAGCTATTGGTAGTTTAGTTTAGGCTAGGGTTTCTTTTATTTTGGGGGGGGCTTTTTAATTTGATAGGGCTCTTAGATGAAGTGTAATTAGTTTAAATATCTTAAAATTTATTTTTTTATTTAGTTTAATTTAGTGTTCTTTTTTTGTAATTTACTTAATTGTATTTAATTAATGTAATTTATTGAATTGTAGTGTAATGTTAGGTGTTAGTGTAAGACAGGTTAGGTTTTATTTTACAGGTAAATTTGTATTTATTTTAGCTAGGAAGTTAGTAAATAGTTAATAACTATTTAGTAACTATTCTACCTAGTTAAAATAAATACAAACTTGCCTGTAAAATAAAAATAAACCCTAAACTATCTACAATGTAACTATTAGTTATATTGTAACTAGCTTAGGGTTTATTTTACAGGTAAGTATTTAGTTTTAAATAAGAATTATTTAGTTATTAATAGTAGGTTTTATTTAGATTTATTTTAATTACATTAAAGTTAGTGGGTGTTAGGGTTAGGGTTAGGGTTAGACTTAGGGTTAGGTTTAGGGGTTAATAAATTTAGTATATTGGTGGCGACATTGGGGGTGGCAGATTAGGGGTTAATAAATGTAGGTAGGTGGCGGTGATGTTAGGGACAGCAGATTAGGGGTTAATAATATTTAACTAGTGTTTGCGATGCGGGAGTGTGGCGGTTTAGGGGTTAATATGATTATTATAGTGGCAGCGATGTCGGGAGCCGCAGATTAGGGGTTTATAATTTTATTTTAGTATTTGCGGTGTGGGAGGGCCTTGATTTAGGGGTTAATAGGTAGTTTATGGGTGTTAGTGTACTTTTTATCACTTTAGTTATGAGATTTATGGTACAGCTCTGTAGCGTAAAACTCATAACTACTGACTTTAGAATGCGTTACGAATCTTGCGGGATAGGCTGTACTGCTCACTTTTCGGCCTCCCAGAAAAAGCTTGTAATATCGGCGCTATGGAAGTCCCAGTGAAAAAAGACTTTACGCAAAAAAGTGTGCGGGACAGCTGTACCTACAAGACTCGTAATAGCAGCGGTAGTGAAAAAGCAGCGTTATAATCCATAACGCTGCTTTTTTACTCATAACGCAAAACTCGTAATATAGCCGCATGTAATGTACAAACTTCATATGTTGCTATATAAGACTTCATTTATATATATATAACAATTGAAAGGAGACAATATTAACTGATCATGTATATTACTTTTTATGTTATCCTTCTGATGTTTGTGTACCAAGAATCTCAATAAAAGATTATTTATTAAAAAAAAAGCAAATATGAAAGAGTTAGTTACTGCATCTGGCCAAATGGGACAAGCCCAGGTACCACGTCAAGGTCTATCCCAAAACCTGGGTCCCTAAACCAGCCAAACAATGCAAGCTCTCAATCAAACAAACTGGGAACAGGGGAAGGGTGCACAGGCTTATGTAATCACCATAGACATATACAAAACACGAAAGGAGACTGCACTCTCAGACTGGACTGGGTACACATCCTATGACCCTGCAACATGCTTAGCCTAGAAATACTTGTGCAATATTAAATGCAGACAGCATATGCTGTCGGCATTTAGCGAGGTTGAGCGGACATGATTTGCTACAGCGAATCATGTCCGCTCGACCAATGTTAAATCTACCCCATAATATGAAAAAGAAACATTCTCTTGTTTATCTATTTTACCATGAACTTGTAATATTAGAATGTGCACTAATCTTAATGTGGTATTACTATATTGATAGCTCACCCTACTCTATCAATAGTGCTCTATTTGTAATCTTGACCTATATTATTGTATTAGTGCTGAACCATTTAACTTTAAAAGTGGAATTGCTTAAGCATATTGTAATTATGAAGTTCAGAGCTTTATTTGGGTAATCATTTACTCTTTTCTATTAATCAGGATGTGCTTCCACTCTTTTCTTTTCTACAGTATCACTAATAAAAAGGGCCCACAGCTATATATAAAGTCATAGTAAATATTGAGGACCAAATGTATAATTAGAAAGTGTGGGCACCTGTTTCTACCTAGTATACCAGTCATCTTAAAATTACCCTCCTGAAACCACCGTAGTGTGAGCAGGAATTAATGGTAACAGCTAGTTCCCACTCAGCTAAAGAACCTCTGATGTCAGAGCCAGCTGTTTCTTGCACTTTCTATTATTTGTTAGTAGAAGTTATGTACCGGCTCTGTCATCACTAGGGATGGGTGAATATTTTGCAACATTTGAAAGCAAGTTCATTCGAATTTTGAATGTTTGTACAACATTCTAACATTCATTTAGGGTTAGATTACAAGTGGAGCACTAAATTATTGCATGACCACAAACGGGCAAATTTGCCTGTTTTTAGGAGTACGATAACTAATCAGCTATAACAAGTGGCTGGTTATTGATACCTGGGAGCTCGCTATAGCAATTATCGCTTATAAAATTAATTATATAAATATGCCCCAAATTCCCAAAAAAACAGTGTAGTAAATTTTATTAAAAAATGAACACCTAGATTACGAGTTGAGCGTTATGGCTCAATTTGTAGCGTTATAGCCCATAACGCATCAATTTCCATAACGCAGCCATTACAACTTTTTAAAAAACTCCATAGCGCAACAAAAATCCCCATTTACGCACAAATCCATAACGCTATCCAAGTCCAGTAGTTGATATATCGCATAAAAAAACCTTTACTAATCACAATCACTTAGACTCATAGAAACACTGTACAATAAATTAAATTTTAATAAAATATTTCCAAAAAAAATTATAACGGATCAAAGATACGAGATCTTGGGTGTTAGAAAAAAAAATGCATTTTTACATTGACTCACAAAGACATACATGAACATACAGTCATTTAGCTAGATCTCATATTATCATATACATACATAATTATCAAACATACAAACAATATATAGCAGATTATGTTCACAACACATTTTTGCAATATGAAATAATCACTATTTCATGTAATATTTTACAGAATGACATGACATCACTCACTTTGCGCACAGCAGGAGTGTTGGAATTATTTTTTTTCTATTTCTCTCCTCCATTGATACGGGTGGCTTACGGTTTGCGCTAATTTATAAATTCTTGCGTAGGTTCTGCAATTGCAAATAGTTCATGAAATATAATATTCAGCACTGTAGTTATGTGTTTTACATGTGTGAACATCAGTAGAAGGTCAAAATCAGTTAGGAAATTACATTACATCAAGTATCAATTGTATCATGACAAATAGGAAATCATTTTCAAGAATTAACACATATTTAAAGGGACATAAAACCCCATTTTTACAATTCATAATTTAGAAAGAGTATGCAAATTTAAACAGTTTTCTAATTTACTTCTATTATATAATTTGCTTTATTCTCCTCATATCCTTTGCTGAAAAGCATATCTAGATAGGCTCAGTAGATGATGATTGGTGGCTGCACATTGATGCCTTCTGGGATTGGCTCACTCATGTGCATTGTTATTTCTTCAACAAAGGATATATAAAGAATGAAGCTATTTAGATCATAGAAGTACTTTGGAATGTTGTTTAAAATTGTATTGTCTGTCTGAATCATGAAAGAAATATTATGGGTTTAGTGTCCCTTTAAGATCAGGATTAAAACATAATATACCATTAGGAATTTCATCAAATTAAAATATATCAAAAGAAAATATATTTGCCGCTTTTTTTGAAGGAACAACAATGCTATACTGCTTTATATAAATTAACATATGTGGGAGAGAATCACAATACATACATATATGTACATAACACACATCACACAACAACAAAACACACATTTATCTTATTTAGAACAAGAGAACGAAGATTTGGAGAGTAGACAGGCATGTAGCTAATATGACGACATTCTAAACTTGAGCCATAGGGATTGTATCATTAGGACTTTACTGCCTCTTTAATCAGTTTCTCACTCAATATTACATATACATAGACAAGAGGTTTGTAATAGCTTCATTATTATTGCGATTTCAATGGTACACGTAAAATATTGAAATCTCGGCAATCACTTATATATATAATATTATATATGTCAGCCGTTACTTTATTGTTTGCAACAATAATGCAGCAACAATGCAGCAACAATAATGCAGCAACATTGCTCAATCCAATTCTATGCCATGTCTATGCACACATTATATACAGGTATGCACTTTGAATCATGTTAGTGTAGACTTTTGTTTTTTAATATAACAGTGTGGTTAATAAGTATTTCTTACGCATATGAACAAACATTAGGAAGATACACTGTATATGTTATATTTTACACTTTAACACTTTCACATTACGATTTATTGGGTAAAAAATAAATTTCAACAAACAGACCAAAAATAAACGCCTACTTTGAAAGCATTTGCGCCACTCAGATACAATCAAGTGTATACAATCGGCAATCATTATGAACATGCTACAATTGGACATTCTGCACTATAAATCACCCAAACACCATGGCCAATATGTCCCTTATGATAGACATTGCATCAGATCGCTTTTGTGTGTTTGAATACCTTGTTACTCATTGCGTGTTTGCTTTGCTAATTGGCTTGTGCTGCTTGGCATTGGAATTCTATCAAATAGCTGAAATGTTGAATGTTTTGGGAGCAATAGATTGCACCCATGTTGCTCTGCGGGCACCAGCAGAAGAGGATCCTTTCCGAAATTGCAAACTCTTTCATAGTTTGAATGTGCAGTTAATTTGTGACGCACGGATGTGAATTCTGAACGTGTTTGTGAATTTCGGGGGCGCCAGTCACAACGCCTGTATCCTCAGGCAGTCTTCACTCTGGCAAAAGTTTGAGGACAGACAGTTTCCCCACAGGTGAATCATTGGTGAATACTTCTGCACAGCATGGTTAAGAAGTTAGACAATTGCCACTGTAATGTTTTCAAACAATTGTGTTTGTGTACTGTGCAAAATGTGCAGACATAGGCCCCAATTTATCAAAGGTCTTGCGGACCTGATCCGACACTGCGGATCAGGTCCGCAAGACCTAACTAAATGCGGAGAGCAATACGCTCTCCACATTTAACATTGCACCAGCAGCTCACAAGAGCTGCTGGTGCAACGCTGCCCCTTGCTAACTCTCGGCCAATCTGACTCGCAGCCGTCAACAGGGAGGTGTCAATCAACCTGATCGTATTCAATCGGGTTGATTTCCGGTGATTCCTGTCCGCCTGCTCAGAGCAGGAGGACAGGGTTATGGAGCAGCGGTCTTTAGACCGCTGCTTCATAAGTTGTGTTTCTGGCGAGTCTGAAGACTCGCCAGAAACACGGCCCTTCAAGCTCCATATGGAGCTTGATAAATGGGCCTGATAGAATGATATTTAACCATTTAATTTTCTTTCATCAAATGTCTAGGTTTAGCTCTAAACAGATATGTAGCAGGTCATAGCTAAAATGTGCAGATATAGAATGTGGTTTAACCATTTACTTGTCTCTTTTAGCAAATGTCTAAGTTTAGCTCTAAACAGATATGTAGCAGGTCATAGATAAAATGTGCAGATATAGAATGTGGTTTAACCATTTACTTGTCTCTTTTAGCAAATGTCTAAGTTTAGCTCAAAATAAATATGTAGAAGGTCATAGTTAAAATGTGCAGATATAGAATGTTTTTTAACCATGTACTTGTCTCTTTCAGCAAATGTCTAGGTTTATATAAACAGAATTGTAGCAGGTGAAAGCCTTGACAATACTTTTAAAGGGACGGTGTAGCTCTTTAACAATTACTGATGTAGACAACAGTTTAGCAGTTTGAAAGACTCAGTAAAATCAGCAAAGTCACTAGCAGACCAATTAACGTTTATTAAATATAGATATTTTAGCTATGTTTGTAAACGTTTAACCATAATTTGAATTTCATGGATTTTATGCGATTTTCGTATACACAAATGCATTGTATACATATTTTTTCTTTTAATGTTTATTTTAATCTTATTATTTATCATATATTTATAATATTGAAATTTCATAATGTTAATTATTTATAAGTGATTCAGGTTACATGAGCCGGAATTGTCTCATTACGCCTCTACGTAACCCCACTGATGAGGCACAGGAGCGCTATAATCAAGTGCACTGATGAACTAGGTCTGTAGTTGAACGGATGTTTGGGCTCCTCAAAATGCATTTTTGATGTCTGGATAGGTCTGGAGGAGCCCTCCAATACAGCCATAGGAAGGTGACAAAGATCATTATAGCCTGCAGCATCCTTCATAACATAACTCAACAGGCAGGGATGCTGCAGGATGTCCAGGTGCCCCTAGCCATCCAAAGAGATGACGAGAATGAAAAAGTCATAGAGGGGACATTCCGGGATAAGGGGGTCAATGTCAGATACAACATCATTAACAACCACTTCAGAAGGTAAATACTGTAAGTTATATAAGAGCATTGTGAATATGTGACACTGTTAGTAAAATGAAAGTAGAATCATGCGAACATGTTAGGATTGTTTAAGAAATTACTATATCAAAATCTAAAATATATTTTATTATCATAGGTAAATTATACATCATATGTCTCTGGCATTGGCTTCTGTGATGACTTTGTCACCTGATTTTTAAAGACAACATCAGATGGTAAGTATACACAATGTATGGACCAAGATGGAGGGGGGGGGGGGATTTCAGCCACTGATCCATCATATGGCACACAATTGTTTTAATTGTATTATTCATTTTAGACATTATTAGATTTTAGATAGTCTGAAAGGGATTAATGTAACAGATAGCAGATAAAGGGATACTCTGAAGCACATCGAATTGTCAAAGTCATACATCAGAGGTTGAATATGCACAATGTACTCTTTAAGTGGATCCCAAACGAAACCAAGAAAACAGTCACCCACACCCTCATCAGCAGCCGGTTGACCTACGGCAATGCACTCTATGCCGGCTCCACCATCAAACTCCAAAAGAGACTCCAACATATCCAGTTACTCTACTAGATAGGGGGTGAGCTTGATGCTATATACAGTTAACTGAAGATTGTTATCTAGTCTAATATTATCAAGAGGATTTACTCTAACCAAAATTTATAATGTCAACACAACATATGGTAGCACAATGAATATAGCTAAGTATATAATATAATAAAATTAGATACAATATCACCATAAAAATGAAAGGATTAGTTTCACACTGTTTGGGAAGAGCAATTAGTCTCTTGATATATAAATGGTAGCAGGTACTGGCACCAATCTGAAAAAGAGAACTAGTCTCTTGATATGTAGATGGTAGTGTGTACTGGCAGCAATCTCTGGAGGACCTGGCCTGGATCCTAGGACCACAATCTAAAAATAGAAGAAGAGACAGATGCACCACATGGCCCAATATTGTTTGTTCAAAGGATGTATATAATAGTGGTGTGTTAAATTACACTCACGTGTATTGGAGCACTCCAAATAGTGCAGTGGGAGCAGTCTGGGATCTGTAACAGTTACCCAGCAGACCAACCTCTTGGAGGGGATAGATAATATGTAGTGTAGAATACAAAAAGACACAAAGGTGCCTATATGTAGTCACATGATGATATAAAGGTGCCTATATGGCCTATGACAGTTTAAACCATGGATAAGCCTGATGAAACAGCTTGTTGCTGAGAAATGTGTCGCTTGTTTTTATATCTTTTAATAAAGTAAAGTTGATTACTTTTTACAAAAACACTTGCTGTACTGTTTTTTGGACCAAATAATTTGGCCCACTGGACATCCTGGATTTTTGGTCTATGCTGTTTGCCTTATATAAGTCTGTTGGGTGACTATATTGATCCCTTCCTGCTAATTGGCATAATTGGATGACTACCCTTCATTCGTCGGGTAGTCGGCGGCCGAAGAGGATGCTCCGCATCGGATGTCTTGAAGATGGACCTGCTCCGCGCCATTGGAGATGCTACAACAAATGTGAACATATCCAGAATGCCTAAGCCAGACTCATCCTCGACATCCCTCTCCAATGCAACATCACCGAACACCTAAGGAACCTTTTCTGGCTCCCCTTTCAACAAGAGAATCACCTTCAAGCTCCTTACCCACGCGACCAAGTCCCTACACAACATAGGACCTGAATCCATAAACTACCGTGTAAATTTCTACACCCCCGCCAGACAACTTCGATCGGCCGACCAAGCACTCGCAGTCATCCCCTGAATCAGCAAATCAGCAAATCTACAGTGGGTGGAAGATCCTTCTCCCACATGGCAGCAAAGACATGGAACATCCTCCCGCTGCACCTCAGACAATCCACCTCCCTTACAAAGTTCAGAAAGGACCTCAAAACCTGGCTCTTTGACCGAATGCCCATCCCCTCCCCCCTCCTATCCGCTTTCCCATAGGGCCTTGAGACCCTCATGGGTGATTAGTTTGTGCTGTATAAGTACCCAATTCACTTCTGCCCAGTTGGGTGAAGACGTCGCCGGTAGGGTGATCTTCAAGGGGTTAGTGTTAGGTTTTTTAAGGGGGGATTGGGTGGGTTTTAGAGTAGGGTTGGTTGTGTTGGTGGTGGGTTTTAATGTTGGGGGGGGATTTGTAATTTTTTTTACATGTAAAAGAGCTGAATACTTTGGGGCAATGCTCCGCAAAAGGCCCTTTTAAGGGCTACTTGTAATTTAGTGTAGGGTAGGGCTTTTTTTTATTTTGGGGGGCTTTTTTATTTTGTTAGGGGGATTAGATTAGGTGTAATTAGTTTAAAAATCTTGTAATTTGTTTATTATTTACTGTAATTTAGTGTTTGTTTTTTTGTAATTTAGATAATTTTATTTAATTTAATTTAATTGTATTTAGTTTAGGGAATTTATTTAATTATAGTGTAGTGTTAGGTGTAATTGTAACTTAAGTTAGGTTTTATTTTACAGGTACTTTTGTATTTATTTTAGCTAGGTAGTTATTAAATAGTTGATAACTATTTAATAACTTTTGTACCTAGTTAAAATAAATACAAAGTTGCCTGTAAAATAAAAATAAACCCTAAGCTAGATACAATGTAACTATTAGTAATATTGAAGCTAGCTTAGGGTTTATTTTATAGGTAAGTATTTAGTTTTAAATAGGAATTATTTAGTTAATTGTAGTAATTTTATTTAGATTTATTTAAATTATATTTGTTAGGGGGGTTAGGATTAGGGTTAGACTTTGGGGCAGCAGATTAGGGGTTAATAAATATAATGTAGGTGTCTGCGATGTTGGGGGCAGCAGATTAGGGGTTCATAAGTATAATGTAGGTGGTGGCGGTGTCTGGAGCGGCAGATTAGGGTTTAATAATATAATGTAGGTTTTGGCAATGTCGGGGGTGGCAGATTAGGGGTTAATATGTGTAGGATTAGGGGTGTTTAGACTCGGGGTTCATGTTAGGGTGTTAGAAATCAATGGGGTTTCGTTAGGCGCTTTACGCTGCTTTTTTGCAGGTGTAAGGTTTTTTTCAGCCAGCTCTCCCCCATTGATTCCTATGGGGAAATCGTGCACAAGCACGTTTTACCAGCTCACTGCTAATGTAAGCAGCGCTGGTATTGAGGTGAGATGTGGAGCTAAATTTTGCTCTACTCTCACTTTTTTGCAGCTGACGCCGGGTTTGTAAAACCTGTAATACCAGCGTTGTCTGCAAGTGAGCGGTAAGCATAAACTGCTTGTTAGCACCGCACAGCCTCTAACGCAAAACTCGTAATCTAGGCGACAGTTATCTATACTATGGCCCATATTTATCAACCCGTAAACTCGCCGGCACCAATACGTTCGCCTAAGATCACCTAACATTGCTGTCACGGACTTGAATACGGAGCGATGAGCAGCGGACTGTTGCTAACTAACAGTCATCGATCTCGCCGCTCTTTGGCTTTATCCCAGCTTTATTGGTATACTGTCACTAAACACCCACACTATTCGAAAATGTTTTACCTCTATCCCGCTGCTCACAGACCCTGCCGCAACTAAATAAAGTTATTAACCCCTAAACCGCTGCTCCCGGAGCACACCACCACCTACATTATACTTATTACCCCTAATCTGCCCCCCCTACACCGCCGCCACCTACATAATTCTTATTAACCCCAAATCTGACCCCCCTACACTGCCGCCACCTACATAATACTTATTAACCCCTAATCTGCCATCCCTAACATCGCCCCCACTATATTAAATGTATTAACCCCTAAACCTAAGTCTAACCCTAACACCTCCTAACTTAAATCTAATTTAAATAAATATAAATACAATTACTATCATTAACTACATTATTCCTATTTAAAACTAAATACCTATAAAATAAACCCTAAGCTAGCTACAATATAACTTATAGTTACATTGTATGTAGCTTAGGGTTTATTTTTATTTTACAGGCAAGTTTGTATTTATTTTAACTAGGTACAATAGTTACTAAATAGTTATTAACTATTTAATAACTACCTAGCTAAAATAGATACAAAAGTATCTGTAAAATAAAGCCTAGCCTAAGTTGCAATAACACCTAACACTACACTACAATTAAATACAATTAAATAAATTACTTACAATTAACTAAATTATATACAATTATCTAAAGTACAACCCCCCCCCCCCCCACTAAATTACAGAAAATAGTAAACAAATTACAGAAATTTAAACTAATTACACCTAATCTAATAGCCCTATCAAAATAAAAAAAGCCCCCCCAAAATGAAAAAAACCATAGCCTAAACTAAACTACCAATAGCCCTTAAAAGGGCCTTTTGCAGGGCATTGCCACAAAGTAATCAGCTCTTTTACATGTAAAAAAAAATACAAACAACCCCCCCCAACAGTAAAACCCACCATCCACACAACCAACCCCCCAAAAAAAATACTAACTAAAAAAAACTAAGCTCCCCATTGCCCTGAAAATGGAATTTGGATGGGCATTGCCATTACAAGGACAGTTAGCTCTTTTGCGGCCCAAAGCCCTAACCTAGAAATAAAACCCACCCAATACACCCTTAAAAAACCTAACACTAACCTCCTGAAAATCGACTTATTGGGATACGTCTTCATCCAACCCGAGCAGAAGTGGTCCTCCAGACGGGCAGAAGTCTTCATCTAAGCCGGGCAGAAGTGGTCCTCAAGACGGCAGAAGTCTTCATCCAGACGGCATCTTCTATCTTCATCCCTCCAGCGCGGAGTGGGTCCATCTTCAAGACATCTGACGCGGAGCATCCTCTTCATCCGATGACTAAAACAGAATGAAGGTACCTTTAAGTGATGTCATCCAAGATGGCATGCTTTAGATTCCGATTGGCTGATAGAATTCTATCAGCCAATCGGAATTAAGGTAGAAAAAATCCTATTGGCTGATGCAATCAGCCAATAGCATTGAACTTCAATCCTATTGACTGATTGGAACAGCCAATAGGATTGAGCTCGCATTCTATTGGCTGTTCCAATCAGCCAATAGGATTGAAGTTCAATCCTATTGACTGATTGCATCAGCCAATAGGATTTTTTCTACCTTAATTCTGATTGGCTGATAGAATTCTGTCAGCCAATCAGATTCTAAGGGATGCCATCTTGGATGACATCACTTAAAGGAACCTTCATTTGTCGGGCAGTCATCGGCTGAAGAGGATGCTCCGTGTCGGATGTCTTGAAGATGGACCTGCTCCGTGCCAGATGGATGAAGACTTCTGCCGTCTGGAGGACCACTTCTTCCTGGCTTGGATGAAGACTTCTGCCCGTCTGGAGGACCACTTCTGCCCGGCTTGGATGAAGACGTCTCCTGGTAAGTCGATCTTCAGGGGGTTAGTGTTAGGCTTTTTTAAGGGTGTATTGCGTGGGTTTTATTTTTAGGTTAGGGCTTTGCAAAAGGCCCTTTTAAGGGCTATTGGTAGTTTAGTTTAGGCTAGGTTTGTAGTGTAGTGTTAGGTGTTATTGTAACTTAGGTTAGGTTTTATTTTACAGGTACTTTTGTATTTATTTTAGCTAGGTAGTTATTAAATAGTTAATAACTATTTAGTAACTATTGTACCTAGTTAAAATAAATACAAACTTGCCTGTAAAATAAAAATAAACCCTAAGCTAGATACAATGTAACTATTAGTTATATTGTAGCTAGCTTAGGGTTTATTTTATAGGTAAGTATTTAGTTTCAAATAGGAATAATGTAGTTAATGAGATTTATTTAAATTAGATTTAAGTTAGGGGTGTTAGGGTTAGACTTAAGTTTAGGGGTTAATAAATTTAATATAGTGGTGGTGACATTGGGGAAGGCAGATTAGGGATTAATAACATAATGTAGGTGGTGGCGGGGGAGGGCGGGGGAGGGTTGGGCAGATTAGGGGTTAATAAGTATAATGTAGGTGGTGGCGGTGTCGGGGGTGGCAGATTAAGGGTGTTTAGACTTGGGGTACATGTTAGAGTGTTAGGTGTAAACATTACTTTATTCTCCCATAGGAATCAATGGGATATTGGGCAGCAGCGAACATGAGCTTTGCTGCTTTCAGACTCCCATTGATTCCTACGGCATCCGCTGCCTCCAGGGCAAAGGATTGAAAACCAGGTACACTCGGCCGGAATAGTGCCAAGCGTATCTGGTATAAATTTGATAACTAGCAAAAGTAGTCAGATAGTGCCGAATTTGCATTTGGAGCATCTGTAATGACGTAAGTATCGATCTGTGTCGGACTGAGACCGGCGGATCGTATGTTACATCACAAAATTCTACTTTTGCCGGTCTGTAGGCTTTGATAAATAAAGGGAATCAGGCTCGCCACAATTACGCTGCGGAATTCCAGCGTATTTGTGGTTGACGGCTTGATAAATGGGCCCCTTAGAATCTAAAGTTAAATAATGGCAGATAAATGTCTAACAATTGATATCAATGCAAGACTACATAAAATGACTCAAAGGGACAGTCAAAAAAAGAAATTATTTTTAATTAAATAAACATGATCCCTTTATATCTATATCCATTTTTATTGATACAATAACGTTTATTATAAAATACTTTTAAACTCTGTGATTTGCTTGTATCTAAGCCATTGTAGGCTGACACCTCATTAATTTATTTTTGACAGGCTTGCATTTAGCCAATCAGTGCCCTCTCCCTTGTAAATCCATGGGCGTGGTCACATGTTTATCTGAATGGCACACAAGAACTTACGCCCCCTATAGATTTTGAAAATTGCAAAATGCATTTAACTAATCTTGCCCTTTTCAAGGATATTGATAATTACATATGACCAGAATTAATTTTGGATTTATACAAAGAATACCAAGCGAACAAACACAATATGATGTTACAAGTGAAGTTTTGATATTGTAACAATTGCATTCCCTATGTAAAGAAAATAACATGTGAGACTACCTAGGATTCTGATAAAAAATCATGATAACAACATAAATACAAAAGAAAATGAAATCTAAATATATTTCGAGTTAAATATATCAATCAAAATAAGGATCAGAATAAAAAGATTCTATTATTTGATTCACTGGCCATTTAACACGTGGGGTATTTGATTTAACCATCTAGTTTGAAAGTGCTTTGATAAATGGATCAAACAGAGTTTTAAAACCTTGAATTTAATAGAATTTATAAATCATTCAGAAACATATATACCATTTTCAGAATAGTTGTTATTAAGTTATCACTTTATGGCAAAAACAAACTATGAACTCATCTCTGCTCATTTAAACATACATTGTACAAAACAATTAACTCACATGCATATTTAAGAATATGTTTTACCTTGTCAAAATTAAAAAATATATCTGATTGATGGTGTCAAAGTTATAATTTCTACAAATGAGATCCAATCTTGATTTAATATTTTACAGATATGGATGTTGTTGCTAGACCCTCAACCTTGGGTTTGTCCCAGTCTAGTATGTTTCATTATACTTCACTATTGGCTTACACATTTGTACATAACATTGCCTAATACATTCACATTGATCTATATGAACATGGATCCTATAATTAAATGTAAAGTGTATTTAAAATGAAAATTTCCTGATTCAGATATATAGTTCCAAATTAAGCAAAATCTGAAAAGATATTCTTCATAATCCTGCTATCTTTATTTGAATGTGATATTAGGGGCTGGGCCATTTTTGATTCTGCACATGGATAGTGCTAACAGTTGGCTACATTTAGACAACAATCTTACGGCTAGATTACGAGTTGTGCGTTATGAGGGGTGCGGTGCTAACTTGCAAGTTATTCTCACCACTCGCTTCCCTGCAGTGCTGGTATTACGGGTTTTTACAAACCCGGCGTTAACAGGCAAGAAGTAAGAGCAAAATTAAGCTCCACACTGCACTCCAATACCAGTGCTGCTTAAGTGAGCGGTGAGCTGGTTATACGTGCTCGTGCACGATTTCCCCATAGACATCTATGGGGAGAGCCGGCTGAGAAAAAGTTTAACACCTGCAAAACAGCAGCGTAAAGCCCCACAGGTTTTTTTTTATTTTGGGGGGGCTTTTTTATTTTGATAGGGCTATTAGATTAGGTGTTATTAGTTTAAAGATCTTGTAATTTGTTTTTTATTTTCTGTAATTTAGTGTTTGTTTTTTTTGTGTGATTTAGCTTATTTAATTTAATTTATTTGATTGTATTTAATGTAGGGAATTTATTTAATTGTAGTGTAGTGTTAGGTGTAATTTAGGTTAGGTTTCATCTTACAGGTCAATTTGTATTTATTTTAGCTAGGTAGTTAGTAAATAGTTAATATTTATTTAGTAAATATTCTACCTAGTTAAAATAAATACAAACTTGCCTGTAAAATAAAACCTAAGCTAGATACAACGTAACTATTAGTTATATTGTAGCTATCTTTGGGTTTATTTTATAGGTAAGTATTTAGTTTTAAATAGGAATAATTTAGTTAATGATAGTAATTTTATTTAGATTTATTCAAATTATATTTAAGTTAGGGGGGTTATGGTTAAACTTAGATCTAGGGGTTAATAAATTTAGAATAGTGGCAGCGACGTTGGGGATGGCAGATTAGGGGTTAATAAATGTAGGTAGGTGGCGGCAATGTTGGAGGCAGCAGATTAGGGGTTAATAAATATAATGTAGGTGGCGGCGATGTCCAGAGAGGAAGATTAGGGGTTAATAAGCATAATGTAGGTGGGGTCGATTTTAGGGGCGGCAGATCAGGGGTTAATAATATTTAACTAGTGTTTGTGATGCGGGAGTGTGGCGGTTTAGGGGTTAATATGTTTATTATAGTGGCAGCGACGTTGGGGGCAGCAGATTAACAAAATGGAGTATATTCATTGCAGAACATTTAGATGAGCATGAAATTCAAATGTAACTCTTAAAGGGACATCAAACCCTAAAGTAATCCTTCATTAGTTATGCAGAACATACCATTTTAACCAACTTTCCATTGTTCTTCTAATATAAAATATGATTTATTCTCTTGGTATAATTTGTGGAAGCAGCATCAATACACTACTGGTTTCTAAGGAACACATGGGTGAGGCAATGACAATCGGTATATATATGCAGCCACCAATTAGCAGATAGAAGCTAGGTTCTTTGCTGCTCCTGAGCTTTCCTAGATAAACCTTTCAGCAAAGAATAACAAGATAATAAAGCAAATTAAATAATATATGTAAATTTGAAAGTTGTTTAAAATGTTATGCTCTGTCAAAATCATGAAAGAATTTTTGGCTTTCAAGCAACTTTAAATAAAATCCATTTCCAAAATAAGTAAAACACATTAAGCTAGCTTTCCAAAAATACACTTTATTTTAGGTATTCAATGTTGTCAACACATCGAAAGAAAGATGGCATACAGGCTTTTGTAGAAAATACAATCGCCTAGATTTGGAGTTTTGTCGGTAAAGACTTGCGGTGCTAACGAGCCTTTTTTTTCCAAGGCACCCTTAAGCCAACGCTGGTATTACGAGTTTTCTGAATGGCTCCGTTAGCCTCAGAAAAGTGAGCGCTGAGACAAATTAAGCTCAAATTTAGCTCATCTTCAACCCTCAATACCAGCGTTGCTTAGGAAACAATGGGGCTGAGCTGGCTTTAAAAAAACCTAACACCTGCAAAAAAGCAGCGTTCAGCTCCTATCGCAGCCCCATTGTTTTCTATGGTGAAACACTTTCTAAGTCTACAACTAACACCCTAACATGAACCCCCGAGTCTAAACACCCCTAACCTTACACTTATTAACCCCTAATCTGCCGCCCCCGCTATCGCTGACACCTACATTATATTATTAACCCCTAATCTGCCGCTCCGGACACCGCCGCCACCTACATTATAGCTATGAACCCCTAATCTGCTGTCCCTAACATTGCCGACACCTATATTATATTTATTGACCCCTACTCTGTCCCCCCCAACGTCGCTGCCACCTATCTAAACTTATTAACCCCTAATCCGCCGACCAGACATCGACGCCACTATGATAAATGCATTAACCCTTAAACCGCCGCACTCCCACCTCACAAACACTATAATACATTTTATTTCCCCCTAATCTGCCCTCCCTAACATCGCCGCCACCTACCTACGATTATTAACCCCTAATCTGCCGCCCCCAACGTCGCCGCTACTATAATAAAATTATTAACCCCTAACCCTAAACCTAAGTCTAACCCTAACACCCCCCCCCTAAGTTAAATATAATTTAACTAAATCGAAATAAATTTACAATAATTAAATAAATTATTCCTATTTAAAACTAAATACTTACCTATAAAATAAACCCTAATATAGCTACAATATAACTATTAGTTAAATTGTAGCTATTTTAGGATTTATATTTATTTTACAGGCAACTTTGTATTTATTTTAACTAGGTACAATAGATATTAAATAGTTAATAACTATTTAATAGCTACCTAGTAAAAATAATTACAAAATTACCTATAAAATAAATCCTAACCTAAGTTACAATTACACCTAACAATTAAATAAATTACCTACAATTATCTAAACTAAAATACAATTAAATAAACTAAACTATAGTACAAAAAACAAACACTAAATTACAAAAAATAAAAAAATTACAAGAATTTTAATCTAATTACACCTAATCTAAGCCCCCTAATAGAATAAAAAAGCACCCCAAAATAATAAAATTCCCTACCCTATAATAAATTACAAAAGTAATCAGCTCTTTTACCAGCCCTTAAAAGGGCTTTTTGCGGGGCATTGCCCCAAAGTAATCAGCTCATTTACAAGTAAAATAAAATACAAGACCCCCTCAACATTACTACCCACCACCCACACACCCCTACTCTAAAACCCACCCGATCCCCCCTTAAATAAACCTAACACTACCTCATTGAAGATCACCCTACCTTGAGCCGTCTTCACCCAACCGGGCCAAACTCTTCATCCGATGCGGGCACAAGTGGTCCTCCAGACGGTCAGAAGTCTTCATCCTATCCGGGCAGAAGAGGACATCCGGACTGGCAGACATCTTCATCCAAGCAGCATCTTCTATCTTCATCCTTCCGGCAATGAGCAGCTCCATCTTGAAGACCTCCGGGCCGGAACATCCAGCTCTACTAATGACTACCCGACGAATGACTGGTCCTTTAAATGACGTCATCCAAGATGGCGTCCCTCGAATTCCGATTGGCTGATTGGATTCTATCAGCCAATCGGAATTAAGGTAGGAAAAATCTGATTGGTTGATTTAATCAGCCAATCGGATTGAAATTCAATCCGATTGGCTGATTGGATCAGCCAATAGAATGCAAGGTCAATTCTATTGGCTGATCTTATCAGCCAATCGGATTGAACTTCAATCCAATTGACTGATTAAATCAACCAATCGGATTTTTCCTACCTTAATTCCGATTGGCTGATAGAATCCAATCAGCCAATCGGAATTCATCTTGGATGACGTCATTTAAAGGACCAGTCATTCGTCGGGTAGTCATTAGTAGAGCTGGATGTTCCGGCCCGGAGGTCTTCAAGATGGAGCTGCTCATCGCCGGAAGGATGAAGATAGAAGATGCTGCTTGGATGAAGATGTCTGCCGGTCCGGATGTCCTCTTCTGCCCGGATAGGATGAAGACTTCTGACCGTCTGGAGGACCACTTGTGTCCGCATCGGATGAAGAGTTTGGCCCGGTTGGTTCAAGGGATGCCATCTTGGATGCCATCATTTAAAGGAATATTCATTCATCGTTAGTCCATCGGCCGAGAAGGATGTTCCGCGCCAGAGGTCTTCAAGATGGAGTCGTTCCTCGTCGGATGGATGAAGATAGAAGATGCCGCTTGGATGAAGATGTCTGCCAGTCTGGATGTCCTCTTCTGCGTGGATGGGATGAAGACTTCGGCCCGGCTGGAGGACCACTTGTGCCCGCATCGGATGAAGAGTTCGGTCTGGTTGGGTGAAGACGGCTCAAGGTAGGGTGATCTTCAATGGGGTAGTGTTAGGTTTATTTAAGGGGGGATCGGTTGGGTTTTAGAGTAGGGGTGTGTGGGTGGTGGGTTGTAATGTTGGGGGGTCTTGTATTTTATTTTACAGGTAAAAGAGCTGATTACTTTGGGGCAATGCCCCTCAAAAAGCCCCTTTAAGGGCTGGTAAAAGAGCTGATTACTTTTGTAGTTTAGTATAGGGTATGGAATTTTATTATTTTAGGGGGCTTTTTATTTTATTAGGGGACTTAGATTAGGTGTAATTAGATTAAAATTCTTGTAATATTTTTTTTTATTTTTTGTAATTTATTGTTTGTTTGCTTTTGTACTATAGTTTAATTTATTTAATTGTATTTTAGTTTATATAATTGTAGTTAATTTATTTTATTAATTTATTGATAATGTAGTGTTAGGTGTATTTGTAACTTAGGTTAGGATTTATTTTACAGGTAATTTTGTAATTATTTTAACTTGGTAGCTATTAAATACTTATTAACTATTTAATAGCTATTATACCTAGTTAAAATAAATACAAATTTGCCTGTAAAATAAATAAAAATCCTAAAATAGCTACAATGTAATTATTAATTATATTGTAGCTATTTTAGGGTTTATTTGATAGTTAAGTATTTATTTTTAAATAGGAATAATTTATTTAATTATAGTAAATTTATTTAGATTTATTTAAATTATATTTAACTTAGGGGGGGTGTTAGGGTTAGGGTTAGACTTAGGTTTAGGGGTTAATAACTTTATTATAGTAGCGGTGACGTTGGGGGCGGCAGATTAGGGGTTTATAATTGTAGGTAGGTGGCGGCGATGTTAGGGATGGCAGATTAGGGGTTAATAAAATTTATTACAGTGTTTGCGAGACGGGAGTGTGGCAGTGTAGGGGTTAATACATTCATTATAGTGGCGGTGATGTCCGGTCAGCAGATTAGGGGTTAATAAGTGTAGGTAGGTGGCAGCAACATTGGGGGGGGGGCAGATTAGGGGTTAATAAATATAATGTAGGTGTCAGCGATGTTAGGGACAGCAGATTAGGGGTTCATAGGGATAATGTAGGTGGTGGCGGTGTCTGGAGCTGCAGATTAGGAGTTAATAATAAAATGCAGGTGTCAGCTATAGTAGGGGCGGCAGATTAGGGGTTAATAAGTGTAAGGTTAGTGGTGTTTAGACTCAGGATTCATGTTAGGGTGTTAGGTGTAGATTTAGAAAGTGTTTCCCCATAGGAAACAATGGGGCTGCGTTAGGAGCTGAACGCTGCTTTTTTGCTTTTTTTTTTTTCAGCCAGCTCAGCCCTATTGTTTCCTATGGGGATATTGTGCATGTGCACGTTTTTCCAGCTTAACACTACCGTAAGCAATGCTAGTATTGAGGGTTGAAGTGGACCTAAATTTGGCTCAACGCTCACTTTTATGAGGCTAACGCAGCCATTCAGAAAACTCGTAATACCAGCGTTGGCTTAAGGGAGCGCTGGAAAAAAAAGGAGCGTTAGAGTCACTGGTTTTTACCGCCAAAACTCTAAATCTAGCGGAGAGTGTGTTCCACAAGTGTAAGAAAACAGTATCATCACATAATTATCCCTTACACATTAACTTTAAATTAAAAACAATAATATATAAACATAATCACTTCTTTCGGGTTCCCTTCTTTCCTTCTTCCTATGACAGTGAGGCTCTAGAATGGTCAGTTGCCTCCTCAGACGTGTCCTCATTGGAGATGGTTGGGAAAGAAGGGGAGGAAGAGTACTGTGAGTGATTGGGGATTGACGAGGCAGAGGAGGAGATGAATGAACTGGAGGAGATGATGGAGGAGGCACAGGATCTGATAGGACAGGTGCTGATGGTCCAGATTCTTTTGATCTTCCCATTTTTGGATATGGTCTGCTTGCCACCTCCCTGAGGACATAGAATATGTTATTTAGAACATTTAACATAAGTGTAAGTCCTTCAATCAGAGTATTCACTGCATTGGTCATAAACTATGTGTGTATGCCTCTTGTGCCCTCCGGGCATCCTTCATTTCCTGTAGGAAGACCCTCATCAGCTCCACCTTGGACATTGTGGGGGGGGTGTTTTAATTAGGGGGAGCTGCTGCATATGGAGCTGCTGCATAGGGAGCTGCTGCAAGGGGAGTTGCTGCAGGGGTTCTTCTGCAGGAGTATCTTCTACAGGGGTATCCTCCTGTTCTCTCCAAGGTAGTTTGCCACCTTCTGCACCACTCTCATGCCTGGGAAGAGGAGATGCATGTTCCTGCTGTGTTTCCTCCTCACCGGCCTCAGACTCTGTATATTTTAAAATTAAATAAATAAGAGATATTAGCACAGTTCCAAAAAAATATGTAAATAATATATTTGAAAGTGTATAAATGAGACTGCCTTAGAAATTCAATTATATCCAAAATAAATCAATATGATTTACGTATTTGAAAACCCGTTTTTCAGATATCTAGATGGTCAATATTAAAGGGACAATAAACCCATTTTTTTATTTCATGATTCAGATAGAGCATGCAATTTTAAGCACCTTTTCAATTTACTCCTATTATAATTTTTTCATCATTCTCTTGCTATCTTTATTTAAAAAGCAGGAATGTGATGCATAGGAGCCGGCCCATTTTTGATTGATTACCTGGGTTATGCTTGCTTATTGGTGGGCATATGTAAGCCTCCAATAAGCAAGCGCTAATTATGGTGCTGAACCTAAAATGGGCTGGCTGCTAAGATTTACATTCCTGTTTTTAAAATAAAGATAGCAAGAGAACAAAGAAAAATTGATAATAGGAGTAAATTAGAAAGTTGATTAAAATATCTTCTGAATCATGAAAGAAAAAATTTGGGTTCAGTGTCCCTTTAATGTATTTTTGTGTGCGTCTTAAATATTTTTAAATGCACACATAATCTGGAGACTAGATACTAATGTGATAGCTTTTTTTCAAATACAACTTTCTCAAGGTAATTCGAAATGCGTTTTCAGAATATGTTTAAAAAAGCGAAATTGCGTTAGTGATATCCATAATTTATTTTGATTGTAAATGAGTTATGAGGTGGATGAAAAGTGATTAGTAAATGTCCTTACCAGAAGATGAGAAGTGCAGGTTCCCGGTATCATTCCCTCCTTCAATCCCAACTAGGGCCACTTCGGAGATGTTAGGATGCAGCATTTCTTCCTAGCGGCTGTAGACAAATCTCTGCTCCGGCTCGCCATCGGTCCCGGTAGTCGCTTCCTCTACATTTTTTTCTTTAGCTTGCATTTGCAGTCCCAGTAGCGGTGCTGTAGCAGTGCTGTATAGATTTTAAGTCCCTCCTGAACTCCCCCTCTGCATTGACAGCATCCCTGATCTCCTTCCATAACCTTTTCTTTGCTGAAGGGGTGGCCTTAGGTGCCTGCTGCTCTCTCCATATAGGCCATTATAAGAGCCTCCTTCTCCTCCCTGCTATATCTCTCCTCCCTCTGCCTGGGCTTCCCCTGTAATGTGAGCCTTTGTTCTCCGGACTGTATTGCGCCCTCTTTGTGCTCCTGCCTTGTCCCACTATGCCCAGCCACTTGTTTGTCTTCAACAATGTGGCTTGACCCACCCGCCCTGACCTCTTCCCCTTCCTCTGTAATTCCTCTCCCTCTTCTCACCCCTTCCTCTCCCACTCTCCTCCCTAATTTCCACCCTAATCTCCTCATTAATCTCCTGCCTCATCTCGTACCTAATCTGCTGCCTAATCTCCTCCCTAATCTCATCACTAATCCTTTGTCCCACCATACTTTTTAAGAAGGTGATAGTGCACAAATGAAATCTGGTCAAAATAATGAAAAAAGTAAAAAGTGATCAAAGTTTGAATGGGTTTTTGAAAAAAGAGTAAGGGGTATGAATAAACAGACAAACATATAAAAATGATCTAAATGAGGGTGTGTAAACAATAAGTTGGTCTAAAATGAGCAAAATATAACTCTAGATATCTAAGGGATGAAAAACAAAAGCAGCACTCGCACACTTACCCAGACAGATTCCTACACCAATAAAACTCTCTCTCACACTCTCTCTCTCTCACTATCTCTCTCTCACTATCTTTCTCTCACTATATCTCTAACTATCTCTCTCTCTCTCACTATCTCTCTCTCTCTCTCTCTCTCTCTCTCTCTCACTATCTCTCTCTCTCACTATATATCTCTCTCTCACTATATCCCTCTCTCACTATCTCTCTCTCTAACTATCTCTGGCTATCTCAAATCTCCAACACCTAGACCTGTACCTGTCTTTAAAAAGCAACACAGTCAAAGTATCCATTTTCAGATAGTGCTTATATACCCTATGTAAATGCTTAATGATGTACCGGTTTGCAAAGTAAACGAGGTCCAGGTGTGCTGTTGTGAAGATTTGTATGTGTGCAATGTGGAGTAGTTGTTTGAATTTGCGCATATTCAGATTAAGTTTCGTAATCCACATATGTTTTTAGGGAATGTGTATAATGTGATGGTTTCATAGTGATCGTTTGCATAACATTATCATAATTTAGTATTGCAAAATCCCAATTAAAAATGTTTATTGTATCGTATTTGTTAACTGTTCTAAATATTTTATTTAAAAAGTCTTTCCTAATCGCCAATGCAAGTTTTGTTTGTGTATAAGTGTGTAATTTGTTGTTGTTCTTCTTTTCTTCCGTGATGGAGGTCCAAACGTATATGTTGAATCCTCGTTTTGTGTAAATGTTATGTAGTATTTGTTGTAAATAATTGTGATTGTTGAATGGGAATCTGCTATAATTTGTTAGCAATTGTTGTTTGTACATTTAACATGATTAATATTGGTGTCCAATAAGTTGTATAGATAATGTAACAGAGCAATGTGCAGTTCTCACGATATTGAGTGTTAGATATGTTTATTTTTCTGTTTCCATTGATCTCTATGGGGGAATCCATTACGCGGTTGTGATTACGCAAGTGAAATAAACACATTATTTGTGTTAACATGATGTGTAGCAATGTTCTTTTCAGATTTGTAATACCTACAATTAGTGATGTCGCGAACCTAAAAATTTGGGTTTGCGAACTGCGAAAGCGAACTCCCGCAAAAGTTTGCGAGCCAGCGAACCGGGCGAACCCCAATTGACTTCAATGGGCAGGCAAATTTTAAAACCCACAGGGACTCTTTCTGGCCACAATAGTGATGGGAAAGTTGTTTCAAGGGGACTAACACCTGGACTGTGGCGTGCCGGAGGGAGATCCATGGCAAAACTCCCATGGAAAATTACATAGCTGATGCAGAGTCTGGTTTTAATCCATAAAGGGCATAAATCACCTAACATTCCTAAATTGTTTGGAATAACGTGCTTTAAAACATCAGGTATGATGTTGTATCGATCATGTAGCGTAAGGGTTAAGCCCGCTTCACAGTGACGGACCAAACTCCCGCAGCGGGTACAACATCATCATCATCACACCGTACATCCATGTGTGTAATGCTGCCTGACTGAGACATATCCCTTTTATCTACATCCTCTGGCAATAATGGTTGCGCATCAATCATTTCTTCCAACTGATGTATAAATAACTCCTCTAACAGATCAAGTGAAGCGGCTGTGGTGCTAGTGTTGGTGGTGGCGGCAGGCGGGCGAGTGGTAACTTGAGAGGTGCTGCCCGAAGATAAGCTGGAGGAGAATGGTGCGTCAAGGTTCAGAGCGGAAGCTATAGAAGATTGGGTGTCCTGTGTTAAAAAGTCAACTATGTCCTCAGAACTTTTCGAGTTCATGGTACATGGCCTCTGAACACTGGGCATTATTCTAAGGCCAAAGGGAATCACAGCACCACGACCACAAGTGGGCACAGTATACGCTGTGAGCCTGACACAAAAAAGCAGACTGATGTTTCACAGTCCAAAAAGTTTTTTTTTTTTTAAATGTACACTTACACTACTATTAAACAAGATATGAGTGGTGGCACTGGGCAAGTGGGAACAGTATACGCTGTGAGCATGGCACACACGCTGGCAGGCAGGCAACTGCAATTAGATTACACTAGCAGACTGATGTTTCACAGTCAAAAAAGTTTTAAGTTTTTTTTTAAACTGTTACACCAGATATGAGTGGTAGGACTGGGCAAGTGGGCCTGGCACACACGCTGGCAGGCAGGCAACAGCAATTAGATTACACTAGCAGACTGATGTTTCACAGTCAAAAAAGTTTTTTTTTTATAATTTACACTACTGTTACACCAGATATGAGTGGTGGCACTGGGCAAGTGGGCACAGTATATGCTGTGAGCCTGGCACACACGCTGGCAGGCAGGCAACTGCAATTAGATTACACTAGCAGACTGATGTTTCACAGTCAAAAAAGTTTATTTTTTTTAAATTTACACTACTGTTACACCAGATATGAGTGGTGGCACTGGGCAAGTGGGCCTGGCACACATGCTGGCAGGCAGGCAGGCAGCTGCAATTAGATTACACAAGCAGACTGATGTTTCACAGTCAAAAAAGTTTTTTTTTTTAAATTTACACTACTGTTACACCAGATATGAGTTGTGGCACTGGGCAAGTGGGCCTCGCACACACACTGGCAGGCAGGCAACTGCAATTAGATTACACTAGCAGACTGATGTTTCACAGTCAAAAAAGTTTTTTTTTTTTAATTTACACTACTGTGGCACCAGATATGAGTGGTGACACTGGGCAAGTGGCTTGGCAGGCTGGCAACTGCAATTAGATTACACAGGGGAAAAAATGATGTTCTAGCCCTAAAAAGGGCTTTTTGTGGTGCTGTCCTTACAGCAGAGATCAGATGAGTCCTTCAGGACTGTAGTGGACACTGAATACACTAGCCTAGCTATAAATTTCCCTATTAAATCACCAGCAGATACACTGTCCCTCCTCTCACTAACAATGCAGCTTCTGAATGAATCTAAAATGGCTCCTGTCCAGGAGCTGGGAGGGTTTGGGAGGGAGGGTCTGCTGCTGATTGGCTGGAATGTGTCTGCAGACTGTGAGATACAGGGTCAAAGTTTACTCCATGATGACGAATAGGGTGCGGATCGAACATCGCATATGTTCGCCCGCCGCAGCGAATGCGAACATGCTATGTTCGGGAACTATTCGCCGGTGAACTATTCGCGACATCACTACCTACAATACGAAGAGTGCGCAATAAACATAACGCATGGGCTATTTGCGCACAACCATAATGCAAAACTTGTAATCTAGGTGATTGATAACAGCATCTTTATTTTTCAATAAAATAACTGCACTAGGCAGTATTTTGTGGCTAAAGTTGGCGGGAGTGGGGTTTTAGAAAAAAATGTCACTGAAAAGTGCCTTTTCATTGTTGTCTATGGGAACTTTGTGGTCCCAGTAAATATATATGTATTTGTGCTATAAATGTAATTTAACAATAAAAATAATAAAAAAAAATTCTGCTATTGTCCCATGAACAATTTTTTTCCATGTTCTTTTTACAAAATGGAAACTCCAGCTCTTCCATATTTATGTTTAAAAAACTTTTTTTTTTTTTACATCTGTAAACTTTTTGCTCCTGTTTAACCATAACTATTAATCTTCTTCTTAAAATTTTTACCAATTTACAACAATTTGCTTTAAGTAACATTATTTTTAAACTCAAAACTGTTTAATTTCAAACTGTTGAGTTGATCAGGAAGCTGCAGCAGTCTTGGTTGTCAAGTGACAACCGACATTTGCTCTTCATGTGCTGCAGGCGGTAACAGAGCACAATCCTTGCTCTATCACCATATGAAGGCAGATTGCCTGATCATTAGAGACAGTTACACAGTCTGTGTCACTGTCTGTTAATTATATCTGCTTATGCCTGTGGGAGGTTATGGAGGGATGTAGGGAGGAGGGATGTTTGGCACAATGATGGCCTAACGATGGAGGGGGGAGGGAGTGGGAAGGAGGGTGTGGGGGCTGTGTTATAGAAAATACTGTGGATGGGAGAAGGAGGGAAGAAATGCTACACTACAGAAAAATGGGAAAACAGGGTGTCAGGGTTGGGGGGCCCTACAGTGGTGATCTAAGAAAGGGAGAAGGTGGGGCAGGACGGCTACACTACAGAAAAAAATACAAAAAACCCCCCTATAAACTGGGTACTGGTGGATAGTTTCTATTATATAAGATTGTAGACACCACTAGGAGCGGAAGGGTTAGAGAGCTGTTTAAGAGAGATTAGGGAGGTGAGAGGATAAGGAGATCCTACACTGCAGAAAATAAATTGATATATACAATTATTATGGGTGTGAGGGGGGCTGCATAAGATGTATCAGGGAGGTGGGAAGTGTCAGGTGGGAGGATAATCCCTGCATTTAAATACTATTACCGTTACCAGCTAACTAATTAACAACTTCAGAAGTGTAGTGCACAGTTGCAAATTGGTGCCTTCTAATTACCAAAAACAAATGGCGAAGCCATTTATGTCTACTATTTCTGAACAAAAGGGACCCTATTTGTCATATGACTGTAATTAATTTCAGTGAGAAACCCAAAGTTTGTGAAAAAGTTAACAATTTTTAAATATGACCTGTGGTATGAAATATATCAAATGGGTTGTCCACTAATATATATAGATATATATATATATAGTTTTGAAAGGTAAATAAAAAAAACAAGGCTAGAAGGATGCAGGCACTACTCTGAGTAAAACATATACATTTAAAAAAATAAAAATATTGGCTATTTGTAGCCTGGTGGGAGTTAACATACAACTATAGTTCTCTTAATCTTTGGTATGAGGACATTGCTTTTTTGTTTGTTACATTGCCGACTTACTATTTGTGGTTAAGAAATCTCTTAATGACTCCTTATATAAAGAATGTATGGGATACTTTAATTGTAACCCACTAGGTTTAAGGTTCACAGGTGCACATAATAGAAAACATTTTATTTTTTAGATCTAAACCTTCAAATTGTTGATAATAACATCATTACCACAACCTTTAGAAAACCCAATGCAGGAAACATGATCTTACATGCTTCCTACCAGCATCCAAAACATCTCATGCAAGCCATCACCAATGGACAATTCATTAGACTGAGGAGAAACACAAAATCATATGATATTTATGAAAAACAATCTATAGTATTGAGAGACAGACTTATAAACAGAGGATATGTGAGAAATAGTTTGGAAAAATACATCAGAAAGGTGAAATTTTTAAGGTATGGCATAAGCAAAAAAAGAAAAGGGCTTAAGGATAACAATTTTGAAAACTCTATAGTCTTCACTACTGAGTACACACATCAATATAACACTATAGTTAAGATTTTGAAAAAAAACATATGCACCTTTTGTCAGGTGATGCAATTTTGAAACCCATTGTGAAGAATTGCAAATTTATGTAAAAAAACCCCAAAACCTTAGCCCAAAAATTGTCTCCGGGTCTGGTAAAAAGAAATACCCACACAGATACAGCCAAATGGCTAAACAGTGAAGGTAACTTCAGGTGTGGCAATAGAAATTGTCACACAGGTGCAAACCATTTTATGAGCTAAAATATTTCGCATTAAAAACCAGAAATATGATATAAATTTTTATGCCAATTGTTGCACACAATGGGTGGTCTACATGTTGACTTGGAATTAATGCAAATGTCAATATGTAGGTAAAACATCTAGGAAAATCAGAAAACGAGTATGAAAACACAAGGGAGATGTACAAAAAATATGTTAAAGAGTCAGCAGTAGCTAGCTACTTTAATAGCATCCATCTCACTAATGTAGCCAATATATCTGTTCAAGTGATAGACCTGGCCAGAGTACCCCCCCAGAGGCAAAGATAAGGGCAAAATATTGGATAAAAGGGAACTGTTTTGGATCCTAAAATTAAAAACTTGATTATCTCAAGGAATGAACAGGGAATGTGACATTAATTACTTAAAGGGACACTGAGCCACAATTTTTTATTTCGTGATTCAGATAGAGCATGCAAATTTAAGCAACTTTCTAATTTACTCCTATTATCAATTTTCCTTTGTTCTCTTGCTTTCTTTATTTGAAAAAGAAGGCATCTAAGCTATTTTTTGGTTCAGACCATGGAAAGCACTTGTTTATTGGTGGGTGAATTTATCCACCAATCAGCAAGAAAAACACAGCGTGTTCACCAAAAATGGGCCGGCATCTAAACTTGCATTCCTGCATTTCAAATAAAGATACCAAGAGAATCAAGATAATTTGATAATAGGAGTAAATTAGAAAGTTGCTTTAAATTGCATGCTCTATTTGAATCACAAAAGAAAACATTTGGGTTCAGTGTCCCTTCAATTGATAACTAATTTCAAAATTTTTATCCTTTTTTCTGACATCTGTGGTGTTTTTTTTATCTGGTTTAGCCTTACTGGGTTGTGTTTTATATCATAATTTATTAGTTCCTGTCAGGATATGGGTCCCTATTAGTTATTATAATAAGATAGGAGTGTACATAAATTAATAAAGGATATCTCTCAATTTATAAAAACCTAAATATTTCTAAAGCCTGACAGACTAAATCTATCATGATGAATCTTGTTTTGGAAACTAAATAAATATGGTGAAATTTCTTTTTACACACAGCTGAGAATATTTGAGTATTGAAAAGTATATGTATATATGTGCATTCGTTGTCTGTCTGTGATTTTAGATAATTAAAAAAGTTCCTGTAAGAAGCTTTTCAACTTTATTGTATTATGTAGCATTTTTACCATGTACATTGTATATGTATTGTTTTTTTTATTATTTCCTAACAAAGGGTTAACTTATACCAGTATGGTATGAATAAGGTATCAGTGTTGTATTCTTGCAGTCTATGATTAAGCACTACTAGGGGGCACGAAACGCATTAGACGTTTGCACACCAGCTGATGGTGGCCATTCACTAAGAGAAAGACAAGGCTCTATTTTTGTCTAAATGGAATGATAGCAAAAATACTAAAAAAATCTTCTGTATTTTGGGTGTTTTTCTTTGAAATTCCTGGAAGTGAAGCGGTTAAAGACCTCTGCCTTCTGCAAATGCTACATACCAGAATATTTTGTTGAGTTACTAAAGTGATCCATTAACAATAAATAAGTAACTTCTATTAAGTATATCCAGTTTGAATGCAAACACAATTTAAGTATATTTTTAAAGCACTGTTTTGGGTTATAATCTGATAAAGAACTTTCTGTATTTTAATGTACAACTATCACTTTATTTTCTAAGCCTGGGGAACCTTAAGTGTAGTTTTGATTTACAATGTGCTGTATATATATTTAGATTGTCTTCCTTTACAATGATCTCTTCACACACATCTCCATGGAAACGTCCAAACTAGACAATACAAGCAAAGCTGTTAAGAAAAAAACAAAAGTTCACTCTGACATGTTAATGTAATTTCATATGTATTTGTGCATCTGCATCGCCAAAGCAATTATATTCTCAATTAACTAAAGTGCATTTTTCTGTGGTAAAGAATTTGGAGGAATAAAAAACAACAACATTTTCATGAAAAAGGAGATTCAAGAGTATCCAGTTATAAAGGAATCAAAGTGACTTTATTAAGGATAAAATCCAAACTATACCAGCACGGTAACAGAGAGACAGCTGGCCCTACTAGTTTCGGCGGTGTGCCGTAATCTAAGACCTGCTGTGTATTTACAAGTGGGTGTTTAAAAGTAACTCTCTACACAATCATTGGCTACAGAGGAGTTAGAAATACCACTCCCCCTTAACCCTTGATCTGGTTGGAAACATACGGAGGAAAATGTTAACATAAATGTAAACAAATATAGTGTAATACATAATATGAAGTACATTAATAAGAGTCAAATTTCAGTGGTAGGGGTGAAAACAAAAAATTATGACATTAATAATCTGTAACTGGAACTGCATGTCATATTAAAAAATAATAAATAACAATGTTTTTGTTTACCAACAGTGGATTGAATATATACACATATGTGCAATAATATAAATAAATCAATCAATAACAAACAAAGTAAACAAGCTCGAAATTAGAGATTAGAAAAATGCAATTTGTGAGCATACAAAAACCATTCAGAAAAAGCCAAAACACATAATGGCATATATAACTATAGAGCCTGGTTATACTAGAAAGCCGATGTAAAAGATGTAATCTGATGAGGAGAATTTCTCAATAGTAGTGGTACATAATGGGGTACTGAGATAAACCATTGAAAATATATAAACATAAGGTAGTCAAACTTAAGACTTCTCAAATATGAATATGTATATCTATGTACCCTCATATTTACCAAAACAAGAACAATCAGAATACAATACATAAACAGTATAATTTATTAATTATTCAATCAAATCTAATAACCTAAAAAGCCCTAATAGTGGGAATATAGACACATGATATTGAACCTAAAGCAACATAGTATGATGTTGATTATAAAGAGGTTTTTATTATTATTACTAATGAGGTTTCTCCAAAGAATGTGAATGGCTGAAAGTATACTGAATGTTGTTAGCTAGTATAAAAGTTAACTATACTGTAAGGGACAATGCTAAATGATATGTTATATATTATATTCAACACCAGTGATTAATCAGATCAAATTCCGAGTTGAAGCCATTAGGGACCTGAGTGCGTAGTCTGAAAATCCAGAATGCTTCCTGGCGTGCTAAAATAGCATCTTTGTCCCCACCTCTTGACGGTCTCCTAATGGCCTCAATTGCTCACCACTTGAAAGATCTGACATCACCATGGTGAATTTCAATGAAATGTCTGGCTAATTCAGAACATGTTTTTTCATTCCTGATATAGCCCAAATGTTCCCGTACTCTAGTACGGATGTCTCGAGACGTCATGCCCACATACTGTAGTTTATGACAGACACATTCAATGACATAAATTACATAGTTAGTTGAGCATTTTATGCAACCCTTTGTTTCATATGTGTAATTGGTAACACAAGAGTAGAAGTTTCTACCTTCTGTGATAAAATCACAGGCCTTGCATCTTGAAACTCCACACTTGTATGTCCCATTTACAGAAAGCCAAGTAGTGGGCCTGGTATTCTGTGAATTCAGAACCGCAGCTCCTGTGCGGAATTATACACTAGACGTGCCTTCCTCTAAGCGCCACCCGAGTCTTCTGGGCGTCTGACGTCATTATCGGGACATGCCGAAAGGGGGTGTGTGAGGCTTATCCAATCCAATTGCTCCGGCGCCGGTCGAATCTTCAGCTAACACATGGGGAAAGGAATGCTGAACGGCAGGTAAAAACCAATAGGAGTGGAGGCTCTGTGGGCTCTTGAAAGTGAACGGACTCCTTGTAGTCCGTAAATGTAAGCAAGAAAAAGGAGATTCAAGAGTATCCAGTTATAAAGGAATCAAAGTGACTTTATTAAGGATAAAATCCAAACTATACCAGCACGGTAACAGAGAGACAGCTGGCCCTACTAGTTTCGGCGGTGTGCCGTAATCTAAGACCTGCTGTGTATTTACAAGTGGGTGTTTAAAAGTAACTCTCTACACAATCATTGGCTACAGAGGAGTTAGAAATACCACTCCCCCTTAACCCTTGATCTGGTTGGAAACATACGGAGGAAAATGTTAACATAAATGTAAACAAATATAGTGTAATACATAATATGAAGTACATTAATAAGAGTCAAATTTCAGTGGTAGGGGTGAAAACAAAAAATTATGACATTAATAATCTGTAACTGGAACTGCATGTCATATTAAAAAATAATAAATAACAATGTTTTTGTTTACCAACAGTGGATTGAATATATACACATATGTGCAATAATATAAATAAATCAATCAATAACAAACAAAGTAAACAAGCTCGAAATTAGAGATTAGAAAAATGCAATAGGGAATCTGATTACAAAAAGGAGAGCCAAGAGATAAAAAACAGGTTGCTTGAAAGAGGGTACAACCAATCTTTGGTTGATAATGCCTTGGATGAAGTAACCAAAATGAAAAGAGGTGATGTCCTTCAGAAAAGCAAACTTACAAAGTCTGATCACAAAACCAAGAATTGTACACTCTTCATCACCAAGTATTCAACGGAATTTTACGAGATTTGTGGAATTCTCAAGAAATACTTCCCCATGTTATATGGGGACAAACAATTAAAACCGGTAGTGGAGAGAGGTTTCAAGTGTGTTTATTCCAGAAACGTCACATTAGGAAACATCCTATCTCCAAGTCAAATAACACAGAATACCAGGCCCACTACTTGGCTTTCTGTAAATGGGACATACAAGTGTGGAGTTTCAAGATGCAAGGCCTGTGATTTTATCACAGAAGGTAGAAACTTCTACTCTTGTGTTACCAATTACACATATGAAACAAAGGGTTGCATAAAATGCTCAACTAACTATGTAGTTTATGTCATTGAATGTGTCTGTCATAAACTACAGTATGTGGGCATGACGTCTCGAGACATCCGTACTAGAGTACGGGAACATTTGGGCTATATCAGGAACGAAAAAACATGTTCTGAATTAGCCAGACATTTCATTGAAATTCACCATGGTGATGTCAGATCTTTCAAGTGGCGAGCAATTGAGGCCATTAGGAGACCGTCAAGAGGTGGGGACAAAGATGCTATTTTAGCACGCCAGGAAGCATTCTGGATTTTCAGACTACGCACTCAGGTCCCTAATGGCTTCAACTCGGAATTTGATCTGATTAATCACTGGTGTTGAATATAATATATAACATATCATTTAGCATTGTCCCTTACAGTATAGTTAACTTTTATACTAGCTAACAACATTCAGTATACTTTCAGCCATTCACATTCTTTGGAGAAACCTCATTAGTAATAATAATAAAAACCTCTTTATAATCAACATCATACTATGTTGCTTTAGGTTCAATATCATGTGTCTATATTCCCACTATTAGGGCTTTTTAGGTTATTAGATTTGATTGAATAATTAATAAATTATACTGTTTATGTATTGTATTCTGATTGTTCTTGTTTTGGTAAATATGAGGGTACATAGATATACATATTCATATTTGAGAAGTCTTAAGTTTGACTACCTTATGTTTATATATTTTCAATGGTTTATCTCAGTACCCCATTATGTACCACTACTATTGAGAAATTCTCCTCATCAGATTACATCTTTTACATCGGCTTTCTAGTATAACCAGGCTCTATAGTTATATATGCCATTATGTGTTTTGGCTTTTTCTGAATGGTTTTTGTATGCTCACAAATTGCATTTTTCTAATCTCTAATTTCGAGCTTGTTTACTTTGTTTGTTATTGATTGATTTATTTATATTATTGCACATATGTGTATATATTCAATCCACTGTTGGTAAAAAAAACATTGTTATTTATTATTTTTTAATATGACATGCAGTTCCAGTTACAGATTATTAATGTCATAATTTTTTGTTTTCACCCCTACCACTGAAATTTGACTCTTATTAATGTACTTCATATTATGTATTACACTATATTTGTTTACATTTATGTTAACATTTTCCTCCGTATGTTTCCAACCAGATCAAGGGTTAAGGGGGAGTGGTATTTCTAACTCCTCTGTAGCCAATGATTGTGTAGAGAGTTACTTTTAAACACCCACTTGTAAATACACAGCAGGTCTTAGATTACGGCACACCGCCGAACTAGTAGGGCCAGCTGTCTCTCTGTTACCGTGCTGGTATAGTTTGGATTTTATCCTTAATAAAGTCACTTTGATTCCTTTATAACTGGATACTCTTTAATCTCCTTTTTCTTGCTTACATTTACGGACTACAAGGAGTCCGTTCACTTTCAAGAGCCCACAGAGCCTCCACTCCTATTGGTTTTTACCTGCCGTTCAGCATTCCTTTCCCCATGTGTTAGCTGAAGATTCGACCGGCGCCGGAGCAATTGGATTGGATAAGCCTCACACACCCCCTTTCGGCATGTCCCGATAATGACGTCAGACGCCCAGAAGACTCGGGTGGCGCTTAGAGGAAGGCACGTCTAGTGTATAATTCCGCACAGGAGCTGCGGTTCACCGGGATGACGAAACCTGTAACCTGGAAGCTGCCACAACGTCCAGAGTGAAACGTATAAGTAAAGCTGACCATCAGTTGGGTGAGTGCAGAGGCTTATACCCTTGCTTTGAATTGAACTTAAATGTGAATTTATTTCCACTTGCGCTGATATATATGGACTTGTGCTCACCATGGGGATATGAAGATTATCACACTAAAACGGCAGGTATATGTTTTGGAGTATTTTTATATATAGCAACACTTTGAGTTACAGTGATTGTGAACCCTGGGGAATACTACTGTATTTTTGCAACAACATTTTCATATCACCATTACTATGCTTGTTATAATATATCCACATACATACCAAAATAATATATATATTCTCAATTAACTAAAGTGCATTTTTCTGTGGTAAAGAATTTGGAGGAATAAAAAACAACAACATTTTCATATCACCATTACTATGCTTGTTATAATATATCCACATACATACCAAAATAATATATTTATAATGGGCCAGATTACAAGTGATAAGTGGTAAGTGATAAGAGTGATAAGGGGTATATTGCAATGGTTTGCGCTCATCGGCCTTACCGCTCGTATTACAAGTTGCGTGATTGCAACCGGGATTTACGCTAGAATGATTATCGCAACTTCAGAGCTCCTGTTAACTGTTTCTCGAATCATAAAAGTGTCACAAAACACAAATACATAAAATATTACATTTACACTCATAATTACACCATATAATAAAAATTATTAAAAAAAAATATTGCACACAAAAGTTATAAAGGCTGAAAGTTAGGAGGTCTCAAGTGTTAAAAAAAAGGCAGGAAAAGGGGCTTTAACATTGAGATACATACAGTACATACACATGTCTAAATATGTACATGTACAGTTGTGCTCAAAAGTTTGCATACCCTGGTGGAAATCGTGAAATTTTTACATTGATTTTAAAAATATGACTGATCATGCCAAAAAAATGTCTTTTATTTAAGGATAGTGATCATATGGAGCCATTTATTATCACATAGTTGGTTGACTTCTTTTTAAATCATAATGATAACAGAAATCACCCAAATGGCCCTGATTAAAAGTTTATATTCCCTTGAATGTATTGCATTGTAAATTGCAATTAGTGTCTGTGTATAAATAGTGAATGAGTCTGTTAGTTCTGACATGGATGCACTGAGAAGGCTAGATACTGAGCCATGGGGAGCAGAAGAAAACTGTCAAAATACCTGCATAACAAGGTATTGGAACTTTATAACAATGGAAAAGGATATAAAAAGATATCCAAAGCCTTGAAAATGCAAGTCACTATTGTTAAATCAGTTATTAAGAAGTGGAAAATTTGGGGATCTCCTGATACCACGCCAAGGTGAGGTAGACCAAGAAAGATTTCAACCACAACTGCCATGCTGCTTGGATGAAGACTTCTTCCCGGATGGAAGACCTCTTCTGCCAGGATCGGATGAAGACTTCTGCCCGGTTGGAGGACCACTTGTGCCCGGATCGGATGAAGACTTCTGCCCGGCTGGGTGAAGACGGCTCAAGGTAGGGTGATCTTCAATGGGGTAGTGTTAGATTTTTTTAAGGGGGGATTGGGTGGGTTTTAGAGTAAGGTTGGGTGTGGGTGGTGGGTTTTAATGTTGGGGGGGTGTATTTCTTTTTTACAGGTAAAAGAGCTGATTACTTTGGGGAAATGCCCTGCAAAAAGCCCTTTTAAGGGCTATTTGTAATTTAGTATAGGGTAGGGCATTTTATTATTTTGGGGGGCTTTTTTATTTTATTAGGGGGCTTAGATTAGGTGTAATTAGTTTAAACTTCTTGTATTTTTTTTCTGTAATTTAGTGTTTTTTTGTACTATAGTTTATTTTATTTAATTGTATTTAATTTTAGCTAATTGTAGTTAATTTATTTAATTAATTTAATGATAGTGTAGTGTTAGGTGTAATTGTAACTTAGGTTAGGGTTTATTTTACAGGTAAATTTGTAATTGTTTTATCTAGGTAGCTATTAAATAGTTATGAACTATTTAATAGCTATTGTACCTAGTTAAAATAAATACAAAGTTGCCTGTAAAATAAAAATAAATAATAAAATAGCTACAATTTAATTATTAATTATACTGTAGCTATCTTAGGGTTTATTTTATAGGTAAGTATTTAGTTTTAAATAGGAATAATTAAGTTAATAATAGTAATTAGTGATGTCGCAAATAGTTCGCCGGCGAATAGTTCCCGGCAAACATAGCTTGTTTGCATTTGCTGCGGCGGGCGAACATATGCGATGTTCGATCCGTGCCCTATTCATCATCATTGAGTAATACTTTGACCCTGTACCGCACAGTCAGCAGACACATTCCAGCCAATCAGCAGCAGACCCTCCCTCCCAGACCCTCCTACCTCCTGGACAGCATCCATTTTAGATTCATTCGGAAGCTGCATTTTTAGTGAGAGGAGGGATAGTGTAGCTGCTGCTGATTTAATAGGGAAATCGATAGCTAGGCTAGTGTATTCAGTGTCCACTACAGTCCTGAAAGACTCATCTGATCTCTGCTGTAAGGACAGCACCCCAAAAAGCCCTTTTTAGGGCTAGAACATCAGTCTGCTTTTTTTTTTTTCCCTGTGTAATCTAATTGCAGTTGCCTGCCTGCCAGCGTGTGTGTCAGGCTCACAGCATATACTGTGCCCACTTGCCCAGTGCCACCACTCTTATCTGTTGTAACAGTAGTGTACACTTAAAAAAAACAACACTTTTTTGACTGTTAAATAATAGCAGTCAGTTTCCTTCACACGTGTGCATTTCAGTGCCTGCCTGCCAGGGCACAGTGTCACCCCAGTGCAACTCATATCTGGTGTAACAGTAGTGTAGATTTTAAAAAAAACAACACTTTTTTGACAGTGAAATAATAGCAGTCAGTTTCCTTAACACGTGTGCGTTTCAGTGCCTGCCTGCCAGGGCACAGTGTCACCCCAGTGCAACTCATATCTGGTGTAACAGTAGTGTACATTTAAAAAAAACAACACTTTTTTGACTGTGAAATAATAGCAGTCAGTTTCCTTCGCACGTGTGCGTTTCAGTGCCTGCCTGCCAGGGCACAGTGTCACCCCAGTGCAACTCATATCTGGTGTAACAGTAGTGTACATTTAAAAAAATACAACACCTTTTTGACTGTGAAATAATAGCAGTCAGTTTCCTTAACACGTGTGCGTTTCAGTGCCTGCCTGCCTGCCAGGTCACAGTGTCACCCCAGTGCAACTCATATCTGGTGTAACAGTAGTGTACATTTAAAAAAAAAAAAAAACACTTTTTTGACTGTGAAATAATAGCAGTCAGTTTCCTTCACATGTGTGCGTTTCAGTGCCTGCCTGCCAGGACACAGTGTCACCCCAGCGCAACTCATATCTGGTGTAACAGTAGTGTACATTTTAAAAAAACAAAACATTTTTGACTGTGAAATAATAGAAGTCAGTTTCCTTCACAAGTGCCCGTTTCAGTGCCTGCCTGCCAGGGCACAGTGTCACCCCAGTGCAACTCATATCTGGTGTAACAGTAGTGTACATTTAAAAAAAAAAAAAAACACTTTTTTGACTGTGAAATAATAGCAGTCAGTTTCCTTCACATGTGTGCGTTTCAGTGCCTGCCTGCCAGGACACAGTGTCACCCCAGCGCAACTCATATCTGGTGTAACAGTAGTGTACATTTTAAAAAAACAAAACATTTTTGACTGTGAAATAATAGAAGTCAGTTTCCTTCACAAGTGCCCGTTTCAGTGCCTGCCTGCCAGGGCACAGTGTCACCCCAGTGCAACTCATATCTGGTGTAACAGTAGTGTACATTTAAAAAAAAAAATACAATTTTGACTGTAGTAGATTGAATAGCAGTTAGTTGTCTGCAAGCGTGTGTGTCAGGCCTACAGCGTCTACTCTGCCAACTTCTGCCAGTGCACAGTGCCACTCATAGCTGTTGTCACAGTAGCTTGCACGAATAGTACCTCTAATCGAAAAAAAAATGACAGGTAGAGGCAGGCCACCCCGCAGGGACCGTCGTATCTTCGGGCACCTCTCAAGTTACCACTCGCCCGCCCGCCTGCTGCCACCACCAACACTAGCACCACAGCCGCTTCACTTGATCTGTCAGAGGAGTTATTTACACATCAATTGGAAGAAATTAATGATAGTGATGCGCAACCATTATTGCCAGAGGATGTAGATAACAGGGATATGTCTCAGTCAGGCAGCATTACACACATGGACGTGCGGTGTGATGATGATGTTGTATCCGCTGCTGCTTCCTTTGCTGAGTTGTCAGATACAAGTGAAGCGGTTGATGATGACGATGCGTCCGTGTATGTCACGTGGGTGCCCGCTAGAAGAGAAGAAGAACAGGGGGAAAATTCAGATGGGGAGACAGAGAGGAGGAGGAGACGAGTTGGAAGCAGGGGGAGGTTGTCGCAAGGAGCTAGTGGCACAGTCAGACAGCATGCATCGGCACCCGGGGTCAGCCAGACAGCACACCAATCAACGCGTGCTGTTGCCACCACCAGAATGCCGTCATTGCAGAGCTCAGCAGTGTAGCATTTTTTTTGTGTGTCTGCCTCTGACAACAGCAATGCCATTTGCAACCTGTGCCAAAAGAAACTGAGTCGTGGGAAGTCCAACACCCACCTAGGTAAAACTGCTTTGCGAAGGCACATGATCGCACATCACAAACGCCTATGGGATCAACACATGAGTGCAAGCAACACACAAACTCGAAGCCGCCATCCTCCTCCTGGCCCAGCATCTTCAGCCACGTCAACCACTGCTGTCCTCCTTGTCCCCTCTCAACCATCCGCCACTTTGTGTCTCGCTTTGAGCAGTTCCTACTCATCTGCCCACAGTCAGGTGTCTGTCAAGGACATGTTTGAGTGTAAGAAGCCAATGTCACAAAGTCACCCCCTTGCCCGGCATCTGACAGCTGGCTTGTCTGAACTCTTAGCCCACCAGCTTTTACCATACAAGCTGGTGGAGTCTGAGGCGTTCAAAAAATGTGCAGCTATTGGGACACCGCAGTGGAAGGTACCCGGCCGAAATTTCTTTGCACAAAAGGCAATCCCCAACCTGTACTCGATTGTGCAAAAGGAAGTAATGGCATGTCTGGCACACAGGGTTGGGGTAAGGGTCCATCTGACCACTGATACCTGGTCTGCAAAGCATGGTCAGGGCAGGTATATCTACCTACACTGTGCATTTTGTAAACCTGCTGATGGCTGCCAAGCATTGAATGCGTGGCTCTGCAGAGGAGTTGGTGACACCTCCATGACTTGCAGGCAGGCCTGCTGTCACCTCCTCTACTCCTCCTAATCCATCCTCTTCCATAACCTCCTCGGCTGAGTCCTCTTCTGCTGATGTGTCTTGCTCCACATCAACGGCACCCCCCCAGCTCCCCAGGTACTATTCCACATCCCGGATATGGCAGTGTCACGCCGTCTTGGGGTTGACTTGCCTTAAAGCAGAGAGTCACACCGGACCAGCACTCCTGTCCGCCCTGAATGCACAGGTGAATCAGTGGCTGACTCCGCACCAACTTGAGATCGGCAAAGTGGTTTGTGACAAGGGAAGAAATTTGGTGGCGGCATTGAATTTGGGCAAGTTGACACATGTGCCGTGCATGGCACATGTGTGTAATCTGATCGTACAACGCTTTGTGCATAAGTACCCAGGCTTACAGGACGTCCTGAAGCAGGCCAGGAAGGTGTTTGGCCATTTCAGGCGTTCCTACACGGCCATGGCGCACTTTTCAGATATCCAGCCGCGAAACAACATGCCAGTAATGCGCTTGATTTGCGACAGCCCGACACGTTTGAATTCAACACTCCTAATGTTTGACCGCCTGCTCCAACAAGAAAAAATCTTTAACAACTATTTGTATGACCGGGGTGCTAGGACAGCCTCTGCGGAAAGGATGCAGCAGTTCCAAAATAAATTAAAAAGTATGCTTTACGGGGGGCGGAGCCTAGCCACGCACTGAAATGGCTGCATAATCTTAGAGCTCTGTAGTCCCTAATGCTTTCACAATAAAATCAACGGTTTTCCTTAGACTAAAAGTGACCACTGCATAACCACACAAACTTTAAAAGGTCAAGGAGGCAATAACATCAAAAGTGCCTTTGCAAAAGTTGGGCAAAAGAGGAGAAAGGGCTGAGCTCAGTGTGTGAGATAAACGGAGGAAGCAGGGCCTAACTTGGGCAAGCATACAGACACGCCACCTAAGCTGACTTCAGCCTGACCAAGCTACCATCTAACTCTTTTGCAGTGACCCACATCTGCTCCGGAGGGTCGGGGATCCGCTCCGGAGCAAAGAGCTACAGAAGACAGACAAATTGGGAAGAAACTCTCTCCACCGCACTCAAGCACGGAGAACACGGAGAGACAACATTGGCGCAGCCTGCAAACATCTCCCCTGACCTTAGGCTGAGGAACATCGGCAATCACATCCCTAAAAGTACATGGGGCACGGTGCATTCCGTTTACAACGGACTCCCGCGGAGAGTACAGAGGTGCAGCCTACCTGATTTGGCGCGGGGATCCGCCATCTTGCGGAAGGCCTTCTGATCCCGAAGCACAGAAGCCTGAACCAGAGAGAGGTGAGAGGCCTCACTACCAGACGTACCGCTGCCTCAGCTGAAGAGGGCAAAGGACCGGTGACCGGAGTGCAGCGTGTAGCTCACAAGATCTCGCAGAATCCCACCGGGGGCTGACCAGGTCAGACACGCACAGACGCACTCAAAGGGGTAAGACCGGGGAAGGCAGAGGGCCTCAGGGGAAGATTACACAACTCAGGGCAGACATTCTGGGGCTAATTAACTCACCAGGGCATCGGGGGCTTCTGCGAGATTGGGCTGTCAAAATCAAAAATCAGCCGGCCCTCGTGGCCTAGTGCAAATTTTGAGTCGCAAGTAGGCCCCTCCAGTAAGGCCTCTGAGGACCACAGCACACTACAACAGCGCCCAGGGTGCCTCTCCAGATCAAAGTTAGCAGGCGCAGGCACTAACTTAGAACTGAAGGGCCGATTTGTAGGCCCCATATAAATATAAATATAAAAGTGAGTGAGCACCCCAACAACAGCCCATATAGGGGACAAGACAGGGAAAGCAAGTAGGGCTTCAAAAAAAAAAAAAAAATAAAGGAAAAAAAAAAAAAAAAAAAAAAAAAAGGGAAACAAAAACAGAAAAAAAAAGACAATCAACAATAAAAGTTAAGAACAGAACAAAGAGCACACCAGCTTCACCTTTGGCAGATAAGAAATCTAGACATTAAAGATAAATAAAAGATAAACTTGGATAGCCTCCATAACTGTGAGGGGAAACTAAAGATCAACAGAGAAAGAGAAATATCGTGAAGAGCAAAAATTACAATCCCTAGACTTGGTCCTGTCATATCTGTTAGGTCCTGTCACAACACCAAGTGCACACCACAAGATAGCATTGCAAAACACACCCAGTAGTAGGTTGGTTTCCAGATTTGGAATAGTGAAAGGAGACACATTCTGTAACAGCAAAGTGAGCAGACATATGTAATGGCTAGCAAGAGAACAGCTAAACCACCCCGAAACACGCACAATACAGCTATGGAGAACTACCTGATCCCGGCTGAGCCGGCCATGCCCTTAACAGAAGCTGCAGGCGGGCCACCTGTAAAAAGCACCACTGCTCAGATACACAACCCAGGTTCACAAACACAGACGCAAAGTTACCTAACAAGGGAGGACATAAAACACCTGTCCTCAAAAGAGGATATCAAGGAGGCTATGCGGGAGTTCAAAAACATGTTTGGGGAGCTCAAAAGGGACATAATGGTGGTGGAAAGACGCGTCACTCAGATTGAGGAGAGGCAAGAAACACTTAGCTCTGATTTACAGCACCAGACCAGTCACATGCAAGCTCAAGAAGGCACGGTCCAATCACTTATGGACCGTATAGAGGATCTTGAAAATAAGAGTAGGAGGAACAATCTCCGACTGCGGGGAATAACTGAGGCAGTAGACCCTCCTGCTCTACAAAATTACATACAAGACTTTATCAAGTATCTCAAAAATAACGATGATGCTCAAGATGTGCCTATAGAAAGAGCTCATAGGGCCTTACGCCCCAAACCTCCAAGCAGAGCCCCACCCAGGGATGTTATAATGAAGCTTCTATCTTTCAGGGACAAAGAGGAAATTCTACGACTGGCCAGAACGCAACACCCACTGGAGTTCAGAGGATCAGAAATTCAGGTATACTCTGATCTCTGCCCCACGACGCTGCAGAAACGAAGAGACCTAAGATTTGTCACGGCAGTATTAAAAGAGAAAAGGCTACCTTACAGATGGGGATTCCCCACTTGCCTGATTGTCACAAAGAACAACGCCTCACATGTTCTCAAAAACATAGAAGACCTACCAAGCTTTACTCAAGCCTTGGGCATCAACATAAACCCACCACGTGGGGAGGACGAAGCCCCACGAGACCCCTCTAGAAGAAATCAAGGAGTAAATCCACAAATTCCTGGCTGACAGAAGCAGGGGAGCTGATTGGACAATACATTGCTGCCAGTGCGAATCAGAGCCTGGCACCTGAGGGACCTTATTGGAGTCTCTCACAGACTTGACAGGTCGTATGTAGACATTGAACTTGATGTTTAAATGCATAATAAATGTTAAAGTTTGGTATATATCTTACATGAATTAGCTTAGTAATTATAATAGTAAGGGTTATATAGAGAAAAATCAAACTGGCCTGTGAATATTCTGTTTAATTAAAGTTGTGTTAATTGAAATGTACATGTTTAACATTGTTGAGAAGGGGCCCTCTCCCCTTGCGTGGGACCAACAGAAAACAGGAGGTAGTGTGAAAGAATGAACCAATTGTGTCTATCTAGGGAGCCAAAGCGGCAATCATGATTCTCTTAGATATAAGAATCACCATTAATTAACATCAAGGGTCAAACAAGGAAACACAACGGAGCGCACACATAATACATAACATGCTAGCATCTCCTTATCCCATTTGACATAGCACTGATATCACGCCTAGCAGCGAACAAGATCAGCGGGTATAGAACAGGCAATATGCCTAATATCGTTATCAATATACAAACCAGACCCGCTGGAGCAAGCTCCGTGCGCTAAACATAATGATGTCTTAATAATCAGAATATAGATAACTTTTTGGACCCCCATGGGAAACACCTCAACGATAACTACAAACTAAAACACAATCGCGCAGGCAAATAGCACACACATAACATTGAAGCAACAAACACACAAACCCTTAAAAGATACACATAGCGTAACACCCAAAAGAGCATACGCGCAGGATGTATATAAAAGGTGGTCACCGCACGTAGAATAGAGAAGCTTTAGTTTAGCGCGGAAAACTTATTATTTAGAAACCGTTGATTCAGTTAAAATTTAATAAAGGTTCATATCTCTAACGAAAGCATAGGGACAACTACCCCTAACGTGAAATAGTAGTTGTTTAATAGTGGTGACAGAATAGAATTTGCTGTTACTAAATTGTTGTAGTGTTCATTTGCACGCAGAACAGTAAATCTTTTACCTTTTCTTTTCTTTGCTTCTTCCTTCCTCTTCCTCCCCCTTTTTTTTTTTTTTTTTTTTTTTTCCTCATTCCCTCTCCTCATCGTTCCAGCCTCTCTCTCACGCCCTCCTTCCCTGCTCCCCCTCTCCCCTGTATACACTTGATTACCTCTGCAAGATAACTTAACATGGCACACAGACAAAACCAGCAGCGGCCCCGCCCCTTAGAACTCATTTCTGCAAACGTCAAGGGCATAAACAACCCCAACAAACGCTCAATTGTGCTGAGAGACATGAATAGAATGGGCGGAGATATCATTTATATACAAGAGACGCACTTCACAGCGACACATGAGCCAAAGTGGAATAGCCGTCAGTATCCTCATGCATATTTTGCCTCAGGGCCCACCAAGAAAAACGGGGTAGGGATCATTATACAGGCGAAAACACCATTACAGATCACTCAAGTTTACAGAGACCCTGAAGGCAGATACTTAGTGATCACTGGCGCTCTACACGGCAGGCCTATCACACTCGCGAATATCTATTGCCCTAATCACTCACAGCATCATTTTCTTACAAAAGTCATCAGAAAAATACTAGAAATACGGGTGGGTATATTGTTTCTAGGAGGGGACTTTAATGCTTCTCTCGACCCCTCTTTGGACACGTCTAACGGAGTCTCCAGCGCCCCCCCACAGGGTTCTTAAGCGCATGACAGCATCACTGACGGAACTGAAGGTACATGACATTTGGCGCACACATCACCCGACAGACAAAAATTATACTTTTTATTCTCACCCGCACAGAAAATACTCTAGGATTGACTATTTGCTTACAGACACTATAGGACTTCAAATAACAAGAAGTAGCAACATACACTCGATCACGTGGTCGGACCATGCACCGGTCAGCTGTTCTATCTTATGGCCCAACGTACCAATAACACCCTATGTGTGGCGGCTAAATGATACATTGCTGGAAGAACCAGTGTTCAGAGCAGATATACAAAAAGCGATCATAGAGTACTTCCGGCTCAATGCGAATGAAAGCATGGGGAATGGCACTATCTGGGAAGAGCACAAATGCACTATCAGGGGCCTGCTGATTAAGAGAAGGGCCGAGCTGAATAAGGCTAAGAGAGAACGCTACCAGGTCTTGTTATCTCAAGTGCAGCAGGCAGAAATAAGCCATAAGGCACAACCGACGAACGTGGCAGAAATGAAAAAATTAACAGAGTCTAGAGGAAAATTACTACAATTTTTACAAGAAGATTACCAAAAAAAAGCACTAATGCTGAGGCAGCTCTATTTCGAGCAGGGTGACAAAGCAGGGAAGCTACTGGCTAGGGCGATAGCAAGGAAAAAACTGAGCACATATGTACATCACTTAGTAGACAGAAAGGGAATTGTACGAGCAGAAGCAGACGCGATTGCAGACGCATTTAGAACATATTACGAATCCCTATACAATATCACGACGACACCACAGGGTGAAGAGGCGCACCTACGGCCACCATTGAATGACGAAAACATAACGGAGTATCTCAGAGGAGTGGAACTCCCAGGGCTCACAGGTCAAGAAAAAGAGTCATTAGATTCTCCAATCACGATGGACGAACTAAAGAAAGCGATCAAGGATCTTCCGACAGGGAAAAGCCCCGGGCCCGATGGCTTCGGGCTTAAGTACTATAAAATATATACGGATACACTAGCTCCCACTTTGTTGACTTTGTTCAATGCATTATCTCAGTCCCTCACACTCCCGGGATCCATGCTAGAGGCCTACATCACTGTACTTCCCAAACCAGGGAAAACGCAGGACAGACCGGAAAACTTCAGGCCTATTTCTTTATTAAATTCTGACGTGAAGATTCTCGCCAAGGTAATGGCCAACCGACTGAACAAACTGCTCCCTAGACTGATCTCAACGGATCAAGTAGGCTTTGTCCCTGCGCGGGAAGCCAGAGATAACACTGGTCACAACAGATGCCGAAAAAGCATTTGACCGGGTGAGGTGGTCATTCATGCAGCTCACTCTTGAAATATTTGGCTTCGGAAATAAATTCATAAACACAGTGATGTCCCTCTACTCCGCCCCTAACGCAAGGATCAGAGTTAACGGCACGCTCTCTGGTTCTTTCGGCATCAAAAACGGCACCCGGCAGGGTTGCCCTCTGTCGCCCCTCTTGTTCGCCCTCACGATAGAGGTGCTGGCAAGTAAAATCAGAAACAACCCACGAATCAGGGGGTTTCGCATAGGGGGCAGAGAACATAAACTCTCAATGTACGCAGATGACGTCTTGATGACCATATCGGAGTCACCTGCCTCACTGGGCGAAGCCATGGCAGAGTTCTCGGCCTTTGGAAGGGTCTCAAACTTCCTCCTTAATCCCCAGAAGTCAGAAATCCTAGTCATCAATGAGAGGCCTGAACTAATCGACGCACTCAGAATCAATTGTCCAATCAAAATAGCTCAGCACTCCATAAAATACTTAGGGATAAAAATCACCCCTGATATCAATGAAATAGCTGACCTCAATTATAAGGAAATTAGAAACGAGATTCTACGGGATCTAGCCAACTGGAAGAACAAGACCATCTCGTGGATGGGACGTATAGGGATAGTAAAAATGAACATCCTACCAAGAGTGCTGTACGTTTTACAGACTATCCCGATCTCCCCAGTCGTACAATACGTGAACCAAATTCAGAAAGCAATGGAATCATACATATGGAACGGTATAAAGCCCAGGATTAGGAAACACACTACCTATATGCCCAGAGACAGGGGAGGATTGGGAGTCCCCCTGCTGAGAGAATACCAGAGAGCGATCTCTTTGCAGAGGATAGTGGAGTGGAGTCTAAATACGAACAACAAGGCCTGGGTTCAGATTGATAACGACATTCTGGAGCGGGGAAATGTGGGGGCATTGGCTTGGATCCCAACTAAGAAACGCCCGATAATGATTACATACTACCCTATGATACGGGAAGTATTCCAAAGATGGGACAAATTAATCGGCACAAATTCATATGTATCATCACTCCACTCGCCGAACACCCCAGTCCGTGAAAACCCAGAGCTGGGCATGGAATATAAACCACACACAGCAGGGAACACCTACACTCTGGCAGAAACGGCAATAACCAACATATTGCAACAAGGCAAACTCAAAGCTCAGGCAGATTTATCTGAATGGGCACCTGAATACTTTACTTCATGGTTTAGGGTAGCTCAGATGGCACATTATCTACAAAGATGTAAGGAGAAGCCTTCATTCACTAGACCTAGAACGTTGTTTGAAACACTCTGCACAATGACACAGACTCCGACCCATCTAATATCTCGACTATACAAGACTTTAATGACAAGGGAGGGCACCGCTCTACCGACTTACACTACGACATGGCAGGCCGAACTCGGACTAGACATAGGTGAAACTGACTGGGTTAAGATCTTTGAAAGGGCAAAAAAAGCGTCAGTTTCAATGAAAATACAGGAAACACATTACAAACTACTAAGCAGATGGTACATGACACCTCAGCGATTACACAGAATATACCCAAATGCCAGCGGGGGGTGCTGGAGGGGCTGCGGGGGGGAGGGGACGCTCTTACATATCTGGTGGGCCTGCCCCTGCATACAGCGGTATTGGGAAGAGGTATTGAGAGAAATGAGCAAGATACTGCAAATTATAATTCCGCCCAAACCCTCCTATTTGATATATCACGAGCTACCAAAGATTGTAGGGGAGGACAAATACTTACTTCTCCTGCTGATGCTGAACGGAGCCAAGGGCTTAATACCAGTGTATTGGAAAAAAACTCAGGTTCCAACTGTGCAGGAGTGGAGAGCCAGAGTCGAGGAGTTGCTCAGATTAGAGAGGTACCACTATCTCAAAATGAGTAAACTAGCCACACATGAACTGATGACACTGTCCTGGACAGGTAAGGGACTGTAGGTCAGTTATACATACAGCACTGTGACACGGGAGGGGAGGGGAGGGGAAAAGGAAACAGTGGCCCATAAGTAGCTTTAAACACCTCGGAAGCATTTCAATCCCTCATTAGCCACCTTCAACCTAATTAACCTTATTCACCTCCATTTCCCCTTCCCACTTATCCTTAACCTTCCCCTTCTGTTTTCCCCCTTCCCCCGCCTGTTTTTAAATTATTATTTTTTTATTATTTTTTTATTTTTTTTTCTCTCTCTCTCTCTTCTCGTCTTCATCATTCTTATTCTTATCTGTACTCTCTGTTATGTTTCTTCAGCCTGACACCCAACTAGGGTGAAGGGCAGTAACATCAGGAATATTATCTATCTCAGCAATGTGAGGTAAATAAGCTGAGATGCTTCAATACAGATATAAAATAGGATCCTGATGTTAAGCTCCAAAGAAAAAACTGTTTTGGTTGATAAAAGTTATAATGCATTGCGAGCAGCTAAGCTCGCCGAAGCAAGCTCAAAAGTTATGGACTGTTTGTAAGAAAAGACTGTATAGAAGAGGAAAAGACTAGCAAATTTAAGTAATAATACAGAACTAATCAACAATTACCAAAAGTGGACTTATAACATGTTGAATAATGTAAACATTGTAACCCATTACCATTGGATATGTGAATGACACTGTTTGTTAAAACTATCTCATACCCTCTTCAATAAAGCTTGTTTGAAAATTAAAAAAAAAAAAAAAGTATGCTTTACACAGCGTATAAGGGTGATGTCACAGCACAACGGGAATCTAACAGGGGAAGAGGTGAAAGTAATCCTCCTCCTCCCATGACCACGCCGGCAAGGACAGAACGCTTTACAGAGGTGTTGTTGATGGAGGACATGCAGAGCTTTTTAAGTCCTATGCATTGCCACAGCCCTTCGGGGTCCACCCTCAGAGAACGACTCGACCGACAGGTAGCAGACTACTTCGCCTTAACTGCAGATATCGACACCTTGACTACTGGGTGTGCAGGCTTGACCTGTGGCCTGAGCTATCCCAATTTGCGATAGAACTTCTGGCCTGCCCTGCTTCAAGTGTCCTGTCAGAAAGGACCATCAGTGCAGCAGGAGGTATTGTCATGATAAGAGAAGTCGCCTAGGTCAAAAAAGTCTAGATTACCTCACCTTTATTAAGATGAATGAGGAATGGATCCCAAAGGGACTGACAGTGGGCGATACATTTGACTAAAAAAGGCCTGATGAGATGAGCTTCCTTGGGCTAAAAATGGTCCACACGCTGCTGTATTTTATCTCTGACTGCCAGATGACTTGCGTGACTTATCCGCCACCAACTAGTGCTCAAGCCGCAATGTTTTAGGGCACTTTCTGCATGGGAAACAAACATCAATTTTTCTGGCCGCTGCTACAGCAGCAGCTGCAACAATACCTAATTTTTCAGGCATGTGTACATGCCTTATTTTTCTGGCCTCTGGTGCTGCACTGTGGATTCAAAAACCAAACAAAAAAAAGGCACATAACAGGGATTAAACTGATAGGAATAGTACTACTTAACACACCACTCCTATCTGGTGGCACATTAGATTGCACGCACAGTGCACCAAATTTGAAGTAGGAGGTCCGACCAAGCAACTTTTTCCATCTCCCGGTTCCTAAAATCGATGCCATATACACGTCCCCTGATAGTGGACGTAACAGGGATTAAACTGATAAGAATAGAACTACTTAACACACCACTCCTATCTGGTGGCACATTAGATTGCACGTGCAGTGCCCAAAATTTGAAGTAGGAGGACCGACCAAGCATCTTTTTCCATCTCCCGGTTCCTAAAATCGATGCCATATACACGTCCCCTGATAGGGGACGTAACAGGGATTAAACTGATAAGGATACTATTACTTAACACACCACTCCTATCTGGTGGCACATTAGATTGCATGCGCAGTGCCCCAAATTTGAAGTAGGAGAACCGACCAAGCATCTTTTTCCATCTCCCGGTTCCTAAAATTGATGCCATATACACATCCCCTGATAGGGGACGTAACAGGGATTAAACTGATAAGAATAGTACTACTTAACACACCACTCCTATCTGCTGGCACATTAGATTGCATGCGCAGTGCCCCAAATTTGAAGTAGGAGAACCGACTAAGCATCTTTTTCCATCTCCAGGTTCCTAAAATCGATGCCATATACACATCCCCTGATAGGGGATATGACAGGGATTAAACTGATAAGAATAGTACTACTTAACACACCTTATAATAATGCAGAGAGAGGCAACACAGAGAGAGGAGTCTGAAGAAGAGTAGTCAGAGGAGGAAGGTGGCTTTGAGGAGGTGGAAGACCAAACACAGCAGGCATCCCAGGAGGCTTGTTGTCACCTTTCGGGGACCCTTGGTGTTGTACGTGGCTGGGTGGAGGAAGAGACCTTCAATGACATCAGTGAGGACAAGGAACGGGACATGGCTAGCTTGGTATCCAACCTTGTGCAAATGGGGAGTTTGCGGTTGTGCAAATGGACTGTTTGCGGTTGTTTGCGGTGCGTTAAACAGGGAGTTTGGTCTGTCACTGTGAAGTGGGCGTAACCCTTACACTACCTGATCAATAGAACATTATACATGATGTTTTAAAGCATGTTATTCCAAACAATTTAGGAATGTTAGGTGATTTTTGTCCTTTATGGATTAAAACAAGACTCTGCATCAACTATGTAATTTTCCATGGGAGTTTTGCCATGGATCCCCCTCCGGCATTCCACAGTACAGGTGTTAGTCCCCTTGAAACAACTTTTCCATCACTATTGTGGCCAGAAATTGTCCCTGTGGGTTTTAAAATTCACCTGCCTATTGAAGTCTATGGCGGTTCGCCCGGTTCGCCCGTTCGCGAACAGTTGCGGAAGTTCGCGTTCGCCATTCACGAACGCAAAATTTTATGTTCGTGACATCACTAATAGTAATATTATTTAGATTTATTTAAATTATATTTAAGTTAGGGGGGTGTTAGGTTTAGGGGTTAATAACTTTATTATAGTGGCGGCGACGTTGGCGACAGCAGATTAGGGGTTAATAGATTTAATAGGCTATGTGGGCTATGGCGGTTTAGGGGTTAATACTAGAATAGGTTTATTGCGGTGTGGGCTATGGCTGTTTAGGGGTTAATAATTAGGCTTATTGCGTTTTGGGGGATTGTCGGTCTAGGGGTTAATATATTTATTAGTAGTAGTGAGAGGGGGGATTGTGGACATAGGGGTTTTAAGTGTCAGGCTATTTTTGGGAGGCAGGTTAGACTATTACGGGAAATTTGATAATTCCTTTACTTTTCTTAGGCACCGGCAGTTTCTAAAGTGCCGTAAGTCACTAGAGACTCCAGAAATTTGTATTTATGCTTATTTCTGGACATCGCTAGTTTATCAGACTTACAGCACTTTAGGAACTGCTGGCAGGGTATATGTAATACCCCGATGTGCGAGGGGAAATTACGGGTTGCCCGGGTTCCCTCGCTTGCGCCGAAACCTGCGCCGTATATCGGATCACGCCCTGGATGTTCATTTTGTAGGGGCTAGAGAAACATAGTTATATCTGACACCATCTGAGAGGCTCCTTGCTTTTTTTTTGCATACATACATACAACCACCTAAAAACATGCTGTACTTTCTACCATCCACATCATACACCTAGCCATAAAATATAGTGCAAAGAAAACAAAAAAGTTTTCCAAGTGAATTTGTGAGCTAATGCATATTATACCATGTAAAACTGCTTTTATGATAATTATGCAAGCTAAGATCAATGAAATATATTCAATCAGAGATGGTCTTCATGTAATTACTAATTTTAAAATCCAGCAATTCCTCATCATGTGCCAAACTTCAAAAAAGTTCTAGCTGCAATATTTCTGGTATTATGTTAAAGATGTTGAAATATCATAGGGGTTTAGGAAAAAGCGCTGGATATATTTAACACTTGTATGCAAAAAGCAAAATAAAATCCCTAAACAATTTTATCACATTTAAAACCAACAAATAAATACATGTGCACTCCAAAATCAAATAAATGATTTCATAGTGCAAACTTGAGGTAAAATTGAATAAATTCCAAGTGGATACAATTTAATTAACAAATAAAAAACACATAAAATATGCTTAACAGTTCATGAACACATTTAAAGAATTAAAAACTAAAAACATACTCAGAGTTCCAATTGTGCAAAATTAACAAAGGTGAATCTCTCTGAGTCTTTTAGTAAAAGCCGAATAGTTCAAGAAGTCCGTAGTGGATTTTAAAAAATGCTGAAATCAAAAATGGACAAAAACTTAGTTGAATATACATAGAGCATATAAAGTAAGTTTATCACAACTTATTATTAAAAAAGCGATGCTCAGCTCTACACAAAAACCTGCCAGCGTCCACTATATAGCGGTTTGAACTATATAGCGGTTTGAATCAGGAATGAGTGTGATGTGCCTGATCCTTCAGGCTACTGTTGCCTCTTAGGCCCAAAAAGAAACAACACATTTAAAGAATTAAAAACAAAAAACAAACGGATACTCAAGCGAATGTTCAGAGTTCCAACTGTGCAAAATCCACAAACAGGTGAATCTATCTGAGTCTTTTAGTAAAAGCTGGATAGTTCAAGAAGCCAGTACTCAAGGGGTTAAATAATTAAAAACTAAAAACAAGCGGACACTCAAGCGAATGCTCAGAGTTCCAACTGTGCAAAATCCACAAACAGGTGAATCTCTCTGAGTCTTTTAGTAAAAGCCAGATAGATTAAGAAGCCAGTAGTAGATTTTCAAAAGTGCTGAAATCAGATATGGACAAAAACTTGTCTTAGTTGAATATACTTAGTGCATGTAAACTAAGTATATCCAAACTTACTATTAAGAAAGCAATGATCAGCTCTGCATAACGATTCGTAGTAGATCCTGTATGGTGTAACAAAAACCCGCCAGCATCCACTGTATAACGGCTTGAATCAGGACTGGGTGTAATGTGTCTGATCCTTCAAACTACGGTAGCCTCATAGGCCCAAAATGGGATTGAGATCCAATCAGCCAATAGAATGAGAGCTCAATCCTATTGGCTGATTGGATCAGCCAATAGGGTTAAAGCTCAATCCTATTGGCTGATTGTATCAGCCAATAGGATTTTTTACCCTTTAATTCCAATTGGCTGATAGAATTCTATCAGCCTATCGGAAATTCAAGGGATGCCATCTTAGATGATGCCCCTTAAAGAGAACCTTCAGTGTTCGACTGGGACCATATGAAGAAGATGCTCTGGATGATGAAGATAGAAGATGCCGTCTGGATGAAGACTTCTGCCCACCTGGAGGACGAATACTTGCCGCTTGGATGAAGACTTCTCCTTGCTTCGTTGAGGACTTCTTGCCGATTGGATGAAGACTTCTCCCGGCTGGATGAGGATTGATGTCAAGTCTTCAAAAACTGTAAGTGGATCTTCGGGGGTTAGTGTTTTATTAAGGGTTTATTGGGTGGGTTTTATTTTTAGCTTAGGGTTTTGGGCACTGTAAAAGAGCTAAATGCCCTTTTAAGGGCAATGCCCATCCAAATGCCCTTTTCAGGGCAATGGGGAGCTTAGGTTTATTGAGATAGGATTTTATTTGGGGGGTTGGTTGTGTGGGTGGTGGGTTTTACTGTTGGGGGGTTGTTTGTATTTTGTTTTTACAGGTAAAAGAGCTGAATTCTTTGGGGCAATGCCCCACAAAAGGCCCTTTTAAGGGCTATTGGCAGTTTAGTGTAGGCTAGGGGTTTTATTATTTTGGGGGGCTTTTTTATTTTGATAGGGCTATTAGATTAGGTGTAATTAGTTTAAATATTTGATAATTTCTTTTTTATTTTGTGTAATTTAGTGTTTATTATTTTTTGTAATTTCGTTAATTGTATTGCATTTATGCAATGTAATTTATTTAAATTTATTTAAATTTAGTGTAATGTTAGGTTTAACTGTAAGACAGGTTAGGTTTTATTTCACGGGTAAATTTTTATTTATTTTAACTAGGTAGTTATTAAATAGTTAATAACTATTTACTAACTAATCAACCTAGTTAAAATAAATACAAACTTACCTGTGAAATAAAAATAGAACCTAAGCTAACTACAATGTAACTATTAGTTATATTTTAGCTAGCTTAGGTTTCATTTTACAAGTAAGTATGTATTTAGTTTTAAATAGGAATAATTTAGGTATTAATTGTAATTTTTATTTGGAATTATTTTAATTATGTCAAAGTTAGTGGGTGTTAGGGTTAGGGTTAGACTTAGGGTTAGGTTTAGGGGTTAATAACTTTAGTATAGTGGCGGCGACATTGGGGGCAGCATATTAGGGGTTAATACGAGTAGTTAGGTGGCGGCAATTTTGGGGGCAGCAGATTAGGGGTTAATAACAGTTATGTATGTTGCGGCAATGTTAGGGACAGCAGTTTAAGGGTTAATAAGTGTATGTAGGTGGCGATGACATTGGGGACAGCAGATTAGGGGTTAATAATATTTAACTAGTGTTTGCGATGCGGGAGTGCAGCAGTTTAGGGGTTAATATGTTTATTATAGTGGCGGCGATATCCAGAGCCGCAGATTAGGGGTTAATATTTTTATTTTAGTGTTTGCGATGCGGGAGGGCCTTGGTTTAGGGGTTAATAGGTAGTTTATGGGTGTTAGTGTACTTTGTAACACTTTAGTTATGAGTTTTATGCTACAGCTTTCTAACATAAAACTCATAACTACTGACTTTCAGGTGGCGGTACAGATCTTGTAGTTATAGGCTGTACCGCTCACTTTTTAGCCAGACAGGCAAACTCGTAATACCGGCACTATGGAAGTCACATTGAAAAAGGACTTTTTGAAAGGTACTGTATTTACGTTACGTGACGGCCAAAAAAGTTTGCAGTACAGCTGTACCTACAAGACTCGTAATAGCAGCAGTAGTGAAAAAGCAGCGTTTTGAAGCTTTTTCATTCATAATGCAAAACTCGTAATCTAGCTGTTAGTTACTGTAAAAAATCTTTATAAATAAATATTAACAAGAAATACTTTATAAAAGATACATTATATTAATATTAATTAGCTATTGTGATAAAGCGTACCACTTTTTACAATTCATTACAATCAACTATGAATATTTAAAAAATGTTTAAAAATATTCGAATTGTATCATTCAACTAATAAATTATTAAATTAACAAATTTCATTCCTGACATATAAAACACACTGAAAACACTAAAAAGAAATAAAAAAGAGAGGGACAATAATTTATTTAGAAGGAGCAATTAATGGATACGACTAAGAAGGAATACAAAAAAAAATTGCAAAGGTATATATACAAATTCTAAAAAATTGATTTTATAGCTATACTAAATGTTAATGGTACTTATTTTTAAGGTTTATATGATTCACATATCTTTAAGAAAGTTACCAAGATCAAAGTCTACAGAGCTAATATATTTAACTTGAAGATCCACTTCTAATCTTAACAATGCACAATGTGGATCTCCCCCTCTCCAGTTTCTATTTAGTTTGTCTATAATAGTATATTTAAAACATTTCAAATTGCCACTATTACACTGTTTAAAATGTTTGGGTACAGGTAAATCTTTGTTTCTTTCTATGTACCCCACATTGACACTCTAACAAGTAGATTACATTTTTGTCTTTACACATATATGTCCCTTTTATATTGTATTCTCTACCAATTGAATATGATCTAAAAACCTTTGTTTCTGAATGTTTACAAGATTTACACGAAAGACTAGGAAAAAAAAAAAAAATTCAAATCGTTACCCCATAGATCTCTCTGTTTTTGAATATTAGCCTCTTTTTGAGATCAGTGGGAACTAAGATATTTTTTAGATTCTTTGATTTTTTATATACTATTTGCAGATGATTAGGTAAAATAGGTCCTAGAATATAATCTTTTTTTAAGAACAGGCCAATATTTATTTATAATTCTCTCTATTAAACGTTTGTTGCAATTAAATTGGGTAATGAAAGGAAGGAATATTATATTTTGTATTCTTCTTTCTTCTCTTTTTTCTTTTTGCGGTTATACAATATGTCTTCCCTAGACTGATGCAAGCTCCTTTGTTTTTCATTTTCTATCATATCTAAACAGTAACCTCTCTTTTCAAATTTCCTTGCTAGAAAGTTTGACTGACTGAGTTAGATAGTCTTCATCATTTTTACAATTTTTTCAAATTCTCATTAATTGACTTTTTGGAATGATCTTTTTTCATTTTTCTAGGTGACAACTAGTTGTGTGAATATAGTTATTTGCATCTACAGATTTGAAGTATGTTTAAGTCAAGAATTTATTCTTTTCAATTCTGATATCTAGATCCAAAAATTGTTTTTGTTGTCTACTGCTCGTATATGTGAACTTTAGATTACTTTTGTTATAGTTCATTTTTTAAACAAACCAGTCTAACTCTTCCTCTCTTCCTTTCCAAATGATTATAATATCTTCTATGTATCTTTAATAGAGAACCAGGTTTGCTCCCCTGTCAACAGAGTCTATGAAAATGTGTTCTCAAAGACCCATAAACAAATTTGCATAACTGGGAGCAAACCTGGTTCCCATTGCTGTACCACAAAATTGCAAGAAAAACTTTTCATCAAATAGATTTTTTTTTTCAATATATATTCAATACTATCCAAAATGAACTTTTTCTGTTCAATTTTTAGTGTCTCGTCCTTTTAAGGATAAAAATGTACAGTTTCTAAACCTTTATTGTGTTTGATACAGGTATATAAAGATGATACATAAAAACAATATGTGCTTTCTTTAAAAGCACATATTGTATAACCGCAAAAAGAAAAAAGATAAGAAACTCCAACAAAAGTTTAATAGAGAGGATTATAAATAAATATTGGTCTGTTCTTTAAAAAGATGATATTCTAGGACATATTTTACCTAATCATTCTCAAATAGTATATAAAAAATCAAGGAATCTAAAAATTATCTTAGTTCCCATTGATCTCAAAAAGAAGATAATATACAAAAACAGAGAGATCTATGGGGTATCGATTTGAAAGGGTTTTTTCCTTGCCTTCCGTGTAAATCTTGTCAACATTAAGAAACTAAGAAGGTTTTTGATCATATTCAACTGGTAGAGAATACAATATCAAAGGGACATATAGGTGTAAAGACAAAAATGTCAGCTACATGTAAGAGTGCAAATCTGGGGTACAGTACATTGGTGAGTCAGTAAGGCCAGCACGAGATTGTGTACATGAACATATCTCATCTATTGAGAATATGAATGAAGAAAGAAATAAAGATTTACCTGTACCCAAACATTTTAAACAGTGTAATGGTGGCAATTTGAAATGTTTTAAATACACTATTATAGACAAACTAAATAGAAATTGGAGAGGGGGAGATCCACTTTGTACTCTGTTAAGATTAGAAGCGAAGTCGATCTTCAAGTTAAATGCATTAGCTCCTGCAGGATTAAATATATAATTTGATCTGGGTAGCTTTCTTAAAGATATGTGAATCATATAACCTTAAAAATAAGTACCATTGACATTTAGTATAGCTATAAAAAAACATTTTTTAGAATTTGTATGTATCCCTTCTCAATTTTTATGTATCCCTTCTTAGTCTTAAACATGAATCACTTCTTCTAAATAAATTATTGTCCCTCTCTTTTTTGTATTTCTTTTAAGTGTTTTTAGTGTGTTTTATATGTCAGGAATGAAATTTATAAATGTATTAATGTATTAGTTGAAATTTACAATTCAAATATTTTTTAATATTTTTAAATATTAATAGTTGATTGTAATGAATTGTAAAAAGTGGTATGTTTTATCACAATAACTAATTAATATGAATATAATGTATCTTTTATAAAGTATTTCTTGTTAATATTTATTTATAAAGATGTTTTACAGTAACTAAATTATTTTAAAAAACAGAATACATTTTACACTAAATCAAATATTGGAAAGTTAAACCTGTTACATACTAGAAAGTTTAAAGGGCCATAATACCCAAATGTTTAAACACTTGAAAGTGATGCAGCATAGCTGTAAAAAGCTGACTAGAAAATATCTCCTGAACATCTCTATATAAAAAGAAAGATATTTTACCTCAAAAGTTCCTCAGTAGCCACCTCCCATTGTAAAGGATTTCTAAGCAGCATTTTAGTGTGTCTGTCCTGGGACAGCTGAAAGGATGAGCCTTGTGAACTCTCATATTATTTCACCAATCAGGTAAAGGAAGCTTACTATGAAATCTCATGAGAGTTAAGTCAAATCTCATGAGATCACAGTAAGAGTTCATGACCTCAGCACTGCTGATGCTGATTGGCTGCTGTTCATTTCTTCATTTTTTTTTATTTTTACCTGCAGCTGGGAGCAGGTGAAGTATAACTTTTTACACAGAACTTACTCTGCTGAGCTGAGGAGATTGTGAGGTAAAATATCTTCCTTTTTTATATAGAGATGCTCAGGTGATATTTTCCTGTCAGCTTTTTACAGTTATACTGCATCAGTTTCAAGTGATTTAACATATGAGTATTATGTCCCTTTAATGTTTCTTTTACATAAAGTATGCCACTTTAATTTAACTCTGCTATTTAAGGAGCAGTATCTGTATTGTAAGTCAAAAGCTTGAGAAAGGAGAAATCTGAAATGCGTTGCTTCTTTTTGGGCCTATGAGGCTACCATAGTCTGAAGGATCAGACACATTACACCCGGTCCTGATTCAAGCCGCTATACAGTGGACGCTGGCAGGTTTTTGTTACACCGTACAGGATCTACTACGAATTGTTGTGAAGAGCTGATCATTGCTTTATTAATAGTAAGTTTGGATATACTTACTTTACAAGCACTAAGTATATTCAACTAAGACAGGTTTTTGTCCATATCTCATTTCAGCACTTTTGAAAATCTACTACTGGCTTCTTAATCTATCTGGCTTTTACTAAAAGACTCAGAGAGATTCACCTGTTTGTGGATTTTGCACAGTTGGAACTCTGAGCATTCGCTTGAGTGTCCGCTTGTTTTTAGTTTTTAATTATTTAACCCCTTGAGTGCTAATGATGGCTCTGAGCCGTCACAGAGTTTCCCACTCTGGTGCTAATGATGGCTCAGAGCAGTCACTAGCACTCTCCCAACTTGAGGGAGATCTGGGGGCTCTCACCGCTCCTATCCTGGGGATCGGTGCTGCATAATGACAGGCATCGCCGGGGCTTCCGTTTTGCGTGGTGACGACACATGCAATAACGTGATGACGTCACCGTGCAACTTTATTTAACATTAACAATGTTAAATATAGGAGCAGGGGGCATGCTGCTTAGAAGCCTGTATCTCAGGCATCTAAGCAGCTACAGACCCCCAAGACCCACCTTTGGAAAGGTAATCGCCTAACCTTTCTAATAGTGTATGTCTTGGGGATCTGAAATAAATAAAAAAAGTAACAAAAAAATATTTTTTAAAATATTAAATAAAAACCCTTTAAAAAAGCCTTAGCACCCAGGTGGGAAAGGGCTTAGCACTCAAAGGGTTAAATTTGTTCATGAACTGTTAAGCATATTTAATGTGTTTTTTATTTGTTAATTAAATTGTATCCACTTGGAATTTATTAAATATTACCTCTTAAGTTTGCACTATGTTTTAGCCAGAAATCATTTATTTGATTTTGGAGCAAAAATGATTTATTTGTTGATTATGTTAAAGGTTATAGGGTGTAGATTGAGCGCCTAAAGACATTAACACCTGTAGCTCTGAACAAAGACTAGAGATGAATAAAATAGGGGTATGTTCAGAGCGCCTCAAGTAGGGAAAGGTGACTAGAATCTTACTGTGGATATTAATACTTAACAAGTGACTTGGACGAATCCTAAGTCAAGATATCTCGTAACGAGAACGCAATACTGGGTCTGGTTAATCAGTGCAAATGGTATAAAATTCTATAAAATAACAAATAGTTTAATACAAAAAGTAAAAATTGAGGATCCACAATGTATAATTGAAATGATAAAAGTTATAAACAATTTATTATAAAAGCAACAAGTGTAATAGAAAGCTGAGTACTGATATGTCAATGAGTGATATAACGATCTTTACATTTTGTGTATTATTACATTTGTATAATATTGTAGGATCAAAAGAAATCTTTACCCTTTGTGTGGCATTTTGTGTGGCATTTTGTTTTTCACAGTTCTTATAAATTTTGGTCATATGGTGTGTGGTGTTAAAAATTAGGATTTAAGAAAAATTACTATGATAAAGGATAAAAATATGTATAATAACTATGATGAAAGGTAAACTAGAGTAAGATAGAAAGACTACAAAAAAGACAGACTTTAATAAAAAAGAGCAATCTCTGGTTGATACGAGTGGTGTATTGGACACTATCTTCTATATTTCAACCATTATACATTTGCACATTTATAAATGAATGTGCAAACCTATATGGGGGTTAGGTATTGGTACCGATGTGTGTTAAATACACCAGAGTCCCTACTACATAGTGGATCTGCCCAATCTGCCATATAATCAGGTTTGTTAAGTATATTTTATTATTTTTATTATTGTTTAGCTGCATCTTTAGCTTGCAACACTGTTATATTGGAATACTGTTATTTGGTATATTTTTTGTCACATTCACTTGCCAATTAGTGGCATACTGCATTAATACTAATACCCCTCCCATTCCGACATACCAATTGCATTCAAGAAGTGAAGGAACCATGTTGGGAGTATCCACTAGCTGATGTGAGCCACCCAGGAACGCATATCACTCATTGACATATCAGTACTCAGCTTTCTATTAAGCTTGTTGCTTTTATAAGAAATTGTTTATAATTTTTATAATTTCAATTGTACATTGTGGATCCTCAATTTTTTTGTATTAAACTATTTGCTATTTTATAGAATTTTATACCATTTGCACTGATTAACCAGACCCAGTATTGCGTTCTCATTACGAGATATCTTGACTTAGGATTCGTCCAAGTCATTTGTTAAGTATTAATATCCACAGTAAGATTCTAGTCACCTTGCCCTACTTAAGGCGCTCTGAACACACCCCTCTTTGATTATGTTAAAGATGACAGAAGTAGCAACCCTATTGCCCTGATGTCCTTCTGCCTTCATCTTTTTTAAGAGGAGAAATTCATATGCAGTTGTATGCAACCGCAACATGCAGTGTCTTTCAGAACAGCAATGGTAGTACTGTCAAGTGTTAAGACAGAATCAACCAGGTGATTAAATTAATTTTAATTTGTGGTTATAAGTAATTTTTTGTTTGTAGGAAGGATTTAAATGATGTGTAGAGGACAATGTGTGGAGTTTGTCACAAGAGCCAGGCTTTTGCTGAGGCATCTCTTAGTGCTACTTCAACAGTGCTGTGCTATTTGTACTGCTGCTGCTGTTCAAATGTATGGAAATTCTAGAGAACACTCTCATTCTGTATACAAGGTGGGACCTTGTTGATTTATATATTCAGTCTAAGTCCTGTTGCCCAGGAATTCACCTGCCCATTTGCACCGCTGATGCTGTTCCAGCTTGTAACAATTGTATACAACATTCTGATGCTGCATCTGGCATGTGAGGCAAACATCTTACTGTAACTTAGTTGATGCATGATTTTCAGTCCAGTTCCTGGTTTTCTGGGTGCCCATCTAATCTTTATTACTCCTGCTGTTGCTACTCCATCATCTTGTGACTGTTTTAGAGAAAATCTCATGTATCAACCATGTGAGAACCACTTTTGGGAACTTTGTTGATGTACATACACCACTTAATTCCCCGCTGCTCTGGGTGACATCTATCCATTTATGCTGCTGCTGACTCTCAAAATTCTGGCAATTCTTAGAAAATAAGCACCATAATGAGCACTCACTTCATTGTAATGTGTATAGAAGAAGAAATATCAATATTTAAAACATACATTTTATACTTCCACCATTCAAAAGTCAATATAAAAGAATATAATCCATACACAAATATGTACAATTAAAAACAATATATGTGAATAAAATAACTGAAATGCTATGTGATGCTTGTTAGATATCTGCCACCTGGATATCAATTGGAGTAATCTCAGGTCTGAGCTCATTAATAGAGCAATTCGCTACGGTTGTCTCATTATATAAAATATTTAAATATCTATCGCTAACAAATCCAAGGGTGATGAATATACACACACCCCCATCAGCCTCTCCGAGAACATGATCTCCTTAATAGGTCAGTATAATCCCATTGTAGGTTTTATCCTATCATCAAGCCTAAATGAGACTTCATTCATGAGTGTTGTTACTATTTCCCTGTTGACATCCCTCTACCTCAGTTGGTTCCCATTAGCAATCACGTGACAGGTCATCACAATCCCATCCCTACACACTTTCTGTGAAAATATATTACCACAATATAAACGTAATCGTATGCTTTATACAATTTTCAATAGATGAAGGAATGTCAATCAGCCATCTCTGGGCTAGATTATAAGTGGCATTATATACAGTATATATTTTTTTGCGTCAGTGAAAACTCCACTTGGATTTTAATTTTTCCGATTGCTGGGTTGCGTTCGTATTAAAAGTTCCAAAAAACTTAGTTTGCGCTAGCGTTAACCCAAGTAGCACGAATAAACAAATTCAATTTTCCATGAGTGTGTACTTGTATTGCCCACAGAGATCAATGGAGAAAAACACCTGAGATTCAAATCAATATTTTTCAATCTGTTTATAAATTCTTTAAATAATCCTTTGCTACTATTCCAAATAATAAAAAGATCATCTATGTACCTGTTCCACAACAGTATATTTTTTTATGTATTCTAAGAAGAGTTCCCCAAATACTATTCCCCAATCGCACCATCCCAAATAAATATTGGCATATGTGGGTGCACATGAGGAGCCCATGGCTGTTCCTTGTATTTGAAGGGAAAAAATTATATTTGAAAACAAACAAAAAAATATGTTCTAGTACAAATTTCAATAAATTGAGTACAAATTGGTTTTATGCTTGTTTCTCATGTGATTCCATATTTAAAAATTATTCTATTGCATGGAAAACTCTATCATGTTTAATTGAGACTCTATATATATCAATTAAATATGATAGAGGTTGCTATACAATACATTATTTTTTTTTAAATATGGAAATATGTTGAAATTTGTGCTAGAACAAAAGTGTTTGTTTTATATTTATAAAAGAATAATACAGGCATTAAGCCTAAGTAAATCAACTATTCTAATAACACAACTAGCTGACTGTTAATGTTAATTCAGTTGCTGGTCCCTTCCAAGTTTATCAGATTAAGCCCTCAGATTTATAAACTCATGAGGAACTAAGAGCATCCAAAGGTTTCCAAATCATTCAGAATAATCAGGCTGTTGTTTAGAATGGAAAACATATTACTCTATATTTGATATGATGAATACATTCTAGTGCACTCTTCCATGAAGGGAAAGTCTCAGAGACAACAGGACATATAAAATGAAAGCTAGTTCAAGCTACCCTTGTTAATATCACTTAACAGAAGAATAAACCTATTGCACTGGCTACCTGTCTGGATTTGCTCCTTTTTTTTCTTTTTTCCTCAAGTCTATAAAATGAATTGTTTGGCTTTAGAAGTCTCTTTAACTCCTAAAAGCAGAAGCACAGTGCTAAGCTGAGATAGTATATCTGGGAGAATTAATGTTTACAAAGCTGAGTAGTTTTTATCCAAATGAGTCATATATTAGGGCAGACACAACAAATATGGATCACAGGTCATCGCAATTTCTCAAACACAATGGAAAGTGATCAGGAAAAAAATGGTGTAGTGTAGAGGGGACCATATGTCACTTAGTTAACTTATAATATAATTTATACAGTGTGACAGTGCATTGCTAGTTTGCTGGTGCAGATCGCCAAAGTCCACTGTTTCACTTTGTACTTACATCTCCAGTCCCCTTCCCCAGCCTCAATATATTTAGGTTTAGCAGCAACCAGGTAGTTTTAGAGACACTTTTAGTGGGCAAACAATGGCTTGCAAAGCTTTGAACCCTTATTCCACCTAATTTCCCATGGTGTCAGAGGATGTAAACCCCCTTAAAATGTCCCAGTCTCTCATTAATGTCTGCCTGTAGCAGTAACACTAGCAAAGTCAAAGTAGATCAAAATGTAATTTATAAGTAAAGGTGAATGAGTCCAGTAAGGCAGCCTGAGCAATTAGCAGGCAAAAACAATACCGCTATCGGCACTGCAGCAGTGGAAATATATGCAGATCAGTGCATAATGGAAGCTGGTTGTCCCTGTTTAGGAAAAAAAAACAAACACAGAGCGTCTGGTGGTTTAATACAGGAAGTGGTTCCAGATCCTCTGTGATGCCATCAAGGTGGTTTGCTGCCTGTAGTAGTGGGTGTGCACTTCCAGATTGCACCCAATAGAAGGAGAAAGCTGTGTAAGACAAAAAACAGGTGCAGCCGGATTTAAATGCAGATTATTTATTGCAGAGTAAGTTCATATGACAAAATGCATACTCACTAGCGTTTAAAAAACAATTGAGGCATAGTAATAAAAACAATCCCTCTGGTGTTATTCTTGTGTCCTGAGCAGATTCAGCCACCTCGGTCAAACTATACCAAGTCTGGATGATAGGTGCCAGGGGTTATTAAGGCGCTACTGGTAGGGTGAAAAAGACTCTATTTACGTTTCGTCTGAGAATGCTCAGACTTTTTCAAGAGTTTGGAATCTATCCAAACAAGGCTCAAATCGGCTTTTTAAGAAGAGCCTGTGTAATTGGAACCTCAGATTTAGCCAAAGGCATGTTGTGCACCATGCACATGACTATGCTGATTGAATAAAACAAGGGATGTATTAAGTACTTAACAATACACAGCATAGGGTTATGAGCCATATATGTCATATAATCTAGGGTACATAAAACACCCTCTAAAAACTATAAAATATGGAATATCAAATATATAATATAAATATTAAAAACATTATGTAAAGCATTAAAAATGCAACTGCAAGCAATTAGAGTATTCCCTGATTAGAAATACTTGAGTTGCAATTGATTAGCATATCTCCAACTTCAGACCAATGAGTCTGACAGTCCATGAATCAAGCCCCTAACAGAAGGCACCAGGGAAGGAGGCAGGCATACTAAGGGGTTATGCCTTAGTTTGAACCATTGAGTTTGAAACCCCTGAATTAGAGAATTAGAAATTGTAATCCACTTGGCCCAATGTGGAGGAATCCAAAGAAGGTCTTCAAAAGCAACTAAGACAGGGAGAGAAGCTTGCTCAAGCTCCCTCTATCTGGTTATTGGAAGATTGGAGACCCAAGCTGTTACATGTAACACCATGGCTACTTTGTAATAGAGGCGCCTATTAGGCAACCCTATCCCATCCACTTCAACTGGATTCTGAAGGACATGAGCCATTAGTCAGGATTTCTTATTTTGCTAGATAAATCTATTTAACAGAGATGGTAATTTAAGGTTTTTAAAGTAAGGACACTGGCACTTTTAGGGACATTCATCTAAATAAATAAATTAGCTTTGGCAATAGCATAGTTTTAACAGCCATGATTTGACCCAACCAAGAATTATCATCAAAACATTTCAAATCGAATAATCTCTTATATCTTTGAACAATGAGATATGATTATCCTCTAGGAGTATATCCTGGAATTCTCTCCATCACCTTATTGCTGCTTCAAGTGGCTCAATAGCCAGTGCAAATAGAAGCAAGGGCAAGGGGTATCCCTGTAATTTTCCATTATGAATTTTGATGCAAGGAATATAAAATAAACCTCTCCCCTGACTCTGGACGAGGTGGCTATATACAGTGCTCTTTACCTACTCTATGGAAACTAGGCCCTTGTTTGGAAAATCTGTGTGACTTCATTGTCAGCACTTTACTTTCTAAGGGCTATCTCTGTGAAGATCTGGCCTATCTGGTTTGCCAGGAGTTCTTTCGGGTCTCACTTATTGGTCATTTCTTGGAATTTTAACTTACCCTATTGCTTGTCCCGTGATACTCTTAGGGATTTCCGGAGCTGTAATGATATTTTGGTAAAATGGCAACTCAGATAAGCTTTCATAGCTGCCCAGACCAATTCATTTTTTTTTCCATTATCATTAAACAGTATATATTGTTGAATATTTGAAGATAATTGAGAGGTCCACAGCTCTGAAAAAAGCAGTCAGGGAAAAATCACCACATACTAAGTCAGAGAAAACTTTAATTCTAGACTGAGAAAACTTATCTAGACTCCACGAGTCACAAAATAAGAAGTGTATCCTTGAGTAGGAATTGTGAGAAATATTCAGCTGCCTCGCTATTCGATATGCATTTGGTTTTAAAATAAACATATAATGAATATATGTTGAACATTTACATTCATTTTCAATAAAAATGTAAATGTAAATGTTCATTTGCTACATTTGCTACAGGTTAAAAGTTCACCTGTAGCATTACGTACTTACCTATAACCCCTCTAATCCCACCCCTTCTTTACAAAAAGTGCAGCGTTTAATGGATCCTGCATGCTAAAGTATTTTTAACCTCTAATGAATAATTTTGTCAGTATTGTTTAATTTTCTTTGTGGTGCATTTTTTTGGATATTTGTTTAATGAAAACAAAATGTATGTCTGTGTTTCGTTAAAGACTTTGCATTAGTAACAAAATGAATGCACGTCTTATTACTGGAAACAGAACATGTATATAAAATACTGAATGTCTCTCCATCCCATGGGAGAGAGGGGGACAATTAGCTAATATATATATACATAAATACAGATGTCCATGTATATATATATATATATATATATATATATATATACACACACACATACATATCCATACTTAGACATGTATATGTGTGTATCTCTATGTTAAAGCCCTTTCTCTGCCTTTTTTATTTCTAACACCTGAGACCTTATAACTTTTTTATGCAATATTTTTTTTTAAATAATTTTTTTGAGTGTAACTGTACTTTTAAATGTAGTTGTAATGTGTTTTGTGCAACTATTTAGTCTGGGGTTGTAAAAAGGGGGATCTTCTTTTATACACAGACTCCGGTTTGGCTTTTAATAACAGTAATTGTCCGATTATGGCTGCCCAAAGTAATGTCACCAGTAACATACAGAAATATACTTGAAAAAATGGTGCATGAGTGCAGGAAAGGTTTGTTTAGTCATATGAGAAAACAATAACACATTCAATAGCAGGAGTTGCTTGTAGCTAACTCGGCTTACCCCACTCTGTGTCTCATCAGTCCTAGGGAGAAGGAAATCTTAACGCTGAATGTTGGAATCTTGTGTTGCTTTCGCCAACTTCTCAGATCTCTAGTGTGTTCCTCGGGACCTCCCTCCTCAGACGTCACTGTGGGTGTGTATGCTCTTCCCATTCACCATCTCCAAATACAAACATCCTCAATGCTTTGGACAATCCTCCATCTCTGATTGGGCAGCCCACTGGAAGCTCCTAGCCAGGTCAGATAGCGAGCAACGAAGGGTGAATCCCAGGTGCAAATACGAGTGCTCTACGCTTCTGGGTGCTCAGTAAAGTTAATTTGCGGTAGAAAGAAGGAGTCAGAAGAGGAGCACCTTTTGCTAAAACTCAAGTTATTTATTAAATCTTCATTAAAAATTCCAAATACACACACAGAAGGTGAATATTCAAAGGTGGGTCAGACGCAGCTGATGCATTTCGGCTGTTGCCATTGTCAAAGCTGTATGGTACTACAACTATTTAGTCTTGCATAACATTTAACCATAACTCTGAAGTCGCACTCGCAATATCTTGCTGCACGTTAAATTCAATTGCCCTTGAGCGAATGCATTTACTTTCAACTTGTAATATGCATGCTACTTCCAACACACACAAAAGCCTTGATAAAGCCCTTTTTGATTGTTAGTGCATCACTCTAACGCTTAAAGATCTTAGTAAGACAACCTGTTAATGGGATTTTTTACTCTATTGCATCTTTGTATGGATTCTTCTCAGTGATTTGTTTGCTTTTAATACACATACCTTATGGTCAAAAAACTTTTGTAGTTTTTCCAAGACAATCAACTGTAGCTGTGACACACCTTTTCTGCTCACTGAGTTTCATCTTTCATAAAAGAAAAATTTGTTTATTTCTACTATATCGGAGAATCACCATTCAACAGACACTTCCTGACGTCCAGGCAAATGTCTTTCTTCCCTTACTAGTACAATATTTAGAAGTGTGAATAATCTTTCCACTTTTCATCTTTCACATTATTGGCCACAATGGAGAATGAAGGCTCTGATATAAAATGCACACAAATAGTTCATTGCTCACAGCCAATATATATGCTAGTCACAACTACAGCATAAACAATTTAAAATATAAGCCTACTTGCCTGTTTTCTTTAGGTTACATGCAGCAACTGCATAAAAAGATTTAATAAATTATATATTCAATTACATTCATATAAACAGTGATGTTATGAAAATAACTATTTTTTAAATATATTTAAAAACTTGTGACTTACTTAACTTGACAAAGCCAAGCTGATTTTGCATTAGAAGTTCTGTTTTATTTGAACTTTGATACATTTTTCTTTACATCTGATTATAATAAAAATGTGATAATATTCTACATATGCCCACAGTGTGCACGTCTGCCTATCTATCTATCTATCTATCTATCTATCTATCTATCTATCTATCTACCTATCACTCTCCTAGAACCACAAAGTTTGAAATGGCCTTTCTACTCTCCCCATGTTGACCATTTTATTTTATACTGATCTACACTTCCTTTTATAAAAGCTTACTCACATATACATTTTTAGTGAGTGGGCTCCAAAGAATATCATTCAGAGGGACCAAGAAACCTATTTATCAAGCTTTCAACTATGTTTTTGGTTTTATTATCATGTAAGATTTTATTTATTATTATACATTGTTAAAAAAAAAAAAAACTGTGACCAAGATTTTTAAATTTGGCCTGTCTAAAGTCACAAATGCTACAAGAAACAACTGGGTCCATGTGAGCTGCTGGTGCAATGCTGAATATGGCGAGCGTATTGCTCGCCGTATTCAGCGAGGTCTGTCAGACCTGATCTGCACTGACGGATCAGGTCCAACAGACCTTGATAAATAGAGGCCATAGTCTCTGAACCACTCTAAAATTAGCATGCAAATTGATATTATAAGTCCATGGTAAAACTGAAATACCAGAGAAGGTTTAGAGCAGCCGATTTAGCGCTAACATTTCTGCACTCCAACATAGTTAAGCATAAGTTAAAACCTAATATGCACATTTAAATAATACAATTTCTATTAAACTAAATAAAGCTAAGTATTATATTTGGAATACAAAGCAACCACAGAATGCAAGACAAAAAAAAGAATATAATATGCCAACCATCTGATCTAATTTGATTGTTTTTGTCAGTTGTGCCTACTGATCACTTGTGTTTGTATTCAACTTGACATAAATCTTATCAGCGTATTTTTTTAAATACATTTTGGTTAGATTTGGCTTCTGAAGAGCCACTGTATATGTCTGTTCCTGTCAAAAGAACTCAATTTGATGATGGTTTCATAAATGGAACTCTGTTTTAAGCAAATATAAATATTGTAATTACATTAACTGTAAAGATAATTAGAAAATGATAAGAAAATATAGAAAGAGGATGAAAGGAGAAACTGAAATGTAACCGAAAAGGAAAGAAACTGAAAGAATGAGGGACATTCTAACAGCTACTAAACAATAATTCATAAGGATTTAGAACTGTAAAATTGACATCTTTATGTTCAACATGTTTAAAACTTACTGCATAAAAAAGAACACTGACTATATATTTTTTTAAAGTCCAGTTTTCTGTGTTTCTCCTTGTCACATCCCATTTTTTATTTTCTAATGTTTAGCAATGTAGCCACAATATCTTTTTTTCCAGTAGTTATGAAAGTTGTTGTCCTTATAACAATAAACTAAAGATGACAGTTACGGCCATAAAAAAAAAAATCTAAATATTTATTTTTCTAGGAGACTAGAAAAGTACGTTTTTAAAATGTCTTTCTCTATTTATTTGCCTAATGCATTATTTAAATGCTAATCCCTTATAGCACAACAGATTATCTTCTACTGACCAAAATCCTACCTGCATAGTATTCAGTTTGCACAGCATTTATAAACATGTCCAAATTGATTCAATGTTAAGTAAAGTTCAATGTTTAAATTGAATTCAAAATGCTCACAGTTAAATCTCCTTTTTACTTGATCTTCTGCCATTTTAGCAATACTGCTGCATTTATATTTGTATCCAACATGAATTTTTTAGAACTTTTCCAAAAAGGAAACATTTTTTTTCTTTAGGAATTAAAATCATTTTAAAAATTGAGATACATTTGCATGCTCTGGAAAATATGTTGTAGCAAATATCTGTCTAATCTAGGGCCTGTGTCAGCAATATGACCTTCCCATGATTTTAATATGACCCCCATTTTTCATTTCCATAATTATTTCCCTAATTTGAAAACAAAATGAGTGCTCTCTTGTATACTCTCTTTTTTTATTTATCTTTATGCAAAAAATAATTTTTTAACAAAACAAAAATAATAGATTTGCAGAACATATTTACCAGTGATTAGTGATGTCGTGAACATAAAAATTTGGGTTCGCGAACGGCGAACTCGAACTTCCTCAAATGTTCGCGAACGGGCGAACCGGGCGAACCGCCATAGACTTCAATAGGCAGGCAAATTTTAAAACCCACAGGGACTCTTTCTGGCCACAATAGTGATGGAAAAGTTGTTTCAAGGGGACTAACACCTGGACTGTGGCATGCCGGAGGGGGATCCATGGCAAAACTCCCATGGAAAATTACATAGTTGATGCAGAGTCTGGTTTTAATCCATAAAGTGCATAAATCACCTAACATTATAAAATATGAGGAAAAAATGGAAAAAAAACACACTTTTTCTAACTTTGACCCCCAAAATCTGTTACACATCTACAACCACCAAAAAAAACATGCTAAATAGTTTCTAAATGTTGTCCTGAGTTTAGAAATACCCAATGTTAACATGTTCTTTGCTTTTTTTGCAAGTTATAGGGAAATAAATACAAGAAGCACTTTGCTATTTCAAAACCACTTTTTTTCAAAATGAGCGCTAGTTACATTGGAACCCTGATATCTGTCAGGAATACCTGAATATCCCTTGACATGTATATATTTTTTTTAGAAGACATCCCAAAGTATAGGCCCATTTTGGTATATTTTATGCCACCATTTCACCACCAAATGTGATCAAATAAAAAAAAATTGTTCACTTTTTCACAAACTTTAGGTTTCTCACAGAAATTATTTGCAAACAACTTATGCAATTATGGCATAAATGGTTGTAAATGCTTCTCTAGGATCCCCTTTGTTCAGAAATAGCAGACTTATATGGCTTTGGCATTGCTTTTTGGTAATTAGAAGGCTGCTAAATGCCACTGTGCACCACACGTGTTTTATGCCCAGCAGTGAAGGGGTTAATTAGGGAGCATGTAGGGAGCTTGTAGAGTTAATTTTAGCTTAACTGTAGTGTAGTAGACAACCCAAAGTATTGATCTAGGCCCATTTTGGTATATTTCATGCCACCATTTCACCGCCAAATGCGATCAAATAAAAAAAAAATGTTCACTTTTTCATAAACTTTTGGTTTCTCACAGAAATTATTTACAAACAACTTATGCAATTATGGCATAAATGAATGTAAATGCTTCTCTGGGATCCCCTTTGTTCAGAAATTGCAGACCTATATGGTTTTGGCGTTGCTTTTTGGTAATTAAAAGGCTGCTAAACGCCACTGCGCACCACACGTGTTTTATGCCCAGCAGTGAAGGGGTTAATTAGGGAGCATGTAGGGAGCTTGTAGAGTTAATTTTAGCTTAAGTGTAGTGTAGTAGACAACCCAAAGTACTGATCTAGGCCCATTTTGGTATATTTAATGCCACCATTTCAACGCCAAATGCGATCAAATTTAAAAAAAACTTAAATTTTTTCGCAATTTTAGGTTTCTCACTGAAATTATGTACAAACAGCTTGTGCAATTATGGCAAAAATGGTTGTAAATGCTTCTCTGGGATCCCCTTTGTTCAGAAATAGCAGACATATATGACTTTGGCATTGCTTTCTGGTAATTAGAAGGCCGCTAAATGCTGCTGCGCATCACACGCGTATTATGGCTAGCAGTGAAGGGGTTAATTAGGTAGTTTGTAGGGAGCTTGCAGGGTTAATTTTAGCTTTAGTGTAGAGATCAGCCTCCCACCTGACACATCAGACCCCCTGATCCCTCCCAAACAGCTCCCTTCCCTCCCCCACCCCACAATTGTCCCCGCCATCTTAAGTACTGGCAGAAAGTCTGCCAGTACTTAAATAAAAGGTTTTTAAAAAAATAATAATTTTTTTTAGCATATTTACATATGCTGTGGTGTAGCATCCCCCTTAGCCCCCAATGTCCCTGACCCCCCCAAAACAGCTCTCTAACCCTCCCCATCTGCCTTATTGGCGGCCATCTTGGGAACTGGCAGCTGTCTGCTATTATTTCACAGTCAAAAAAGTGTTGGTTTTTTTAAATGTACACTACTGTTACACCAGATATGAGTGGTGGCACTGGGCAAGTGGGCAAAGTATACGCTGTGAGCCTGACACACACGCTGGCAGGCAGGCAACTGCAATTAGATTACACAGGAAAAAAAAAAGCAGACTGATGTTCTAGCCCTAAAAAGGGCTTTTTGGGGTGCTTTCTTTACAGCAGAGATCAAATGAGTCCTTCAGGACTGTAGTGGACACTGAATACACTAGCCTAGCTATCGATTTCCCTATTAAATCAGCAGCAGCTACACTTCTCAGTAAGAATGCAGCTTCCGAATGAATCTAAAATGGATGCTGTCCAGGAGGTGGGAGGGTCTTGGAGGGAGGGTCTGCTGCTGATTGGCTGGAATGTGCCTGCTGACTGTGAGGTACAGGGTCAAAGTTTACTCAATGATGATGAATAGGGGGCGGACCGAACATCGCATATGTTCGCCCGCTGAGATCACTGGTAGCAATCACTGGTAGTGATGTCGCGAATAGTTCGCCGGCGAATAGTTCCCGGCGAACTATTCGCGATATCACTACCAGTGATTGCCACATTTACTATTGATAAAGTCAATTAAGCATGAAGTATATGTCCTAGATAGCGTTTTAGTTACTTGCAGTCAGTAGGGTACATTGTAATAAATTATAAATAGAAGACATGTACAATAGGTAATATTTTGTTGGATCCTACTTGTATACTCTTTTGTGTACCTGGCTTATTTGCGTTCTGTCTTTTTTAATTTATTTTTTATTTGATATGTATGCAACTAGGTGTATATATAAATATTTGATCCCTTCCCAGACCCCCCCTCCTTTTGTCATATAGCATATTGCTTACTTCAGGTTTCAAAAATTACTAGATTTTACAGAGGTATTTTGGATTAAGCTCTAGTGCAACACTTAACTCGCCACATGTAATACAAGAGGAATGAGCAGACTTATATTTCTCCCTGTGCTATCAGTAGTATAGGGTCACACTAAACAATGTTTTAGCTGCGTTAAGATGTTTTGCTTAAAATATTTAACCATCCACTTTTAAAAACCTATTGCTCACCAATTGCAATCTAGCCCATTATATATCTGCATTCAACATCAGTTCATCTTCCAAAAATGTAGGATTACATACTGAGGTTATTTGATAAAAGAATGAATAAGAGAGAGGGAAACATCTGTAAATAGTTTGAATTTTTTCCACTTATTTTGGCTTTCTCTCCACTTAATTGGGTCAGTGATGCATAGGGGTGACCATTGAGATGATAAAGAAGATAATAGAGATCACAGATGTCAAGGGTGCATAGCAGCCAAGTCACTTATCTTAAAAGTTATCTTAAAGAGTGCTGCTGTGATAATTTGATTCTTATATCTGAAAAAGTTTTGCCTGCAGTCAGTGTTCCCTCTAAGGAAACATTTTGTGAGCCACTCAGCAGTGAAACAGTTAATAAGGGAACCATAATGCACTATGTATGTCGTGTTTGCTTACTTCAGGGTGTGGTTGCTTAATTACCTGTTTCACTGCTGGGCCGCTCACAAAATGGAGATGCCACTTTTAGTAAACAAATCATTTATCTAGAAAAAAATAAAAAGTCAGCCTCATAACACTGTCATTGTCAGCTGGCAGAGATAAGGTGCCAAAATCTCCAATTTCACAAATGGGGTTTAAAGAAGGGATTTAAAGAGCCCATTACATTAGTAAAACAGAAAAGGCAAAGATCCTGATGTTGAAGATCCCTTAAATTAATGGTATACATGGTAACTAAAAGAGGTATGCATGTAAATGGTCATATGCTCAGTTGTTTTGTTGCTGTCTATAAAGAGAACAGATCATATTACAACTGATAAGTCTTTTCAAAGCAAGAATTAGTTCATCTTAGATTAGTATGCATTATTATGTGTGTTTTACTGTACATGTTTTCATTATGCAGTACCTGAACATTATGTACCTGCTTCAGTTACAATGTTTTATATAAAGGTGTGTACCACAGTAACAAACACAGTGTGTGCGGCTTTTCATTAAGCCCTCATCTCTTTCCTTTTTATATCTCATTACTTATATTCCAGTACACGTTTGTTTTTAGGTACATGTATCAATTTGCCTTAATGAAGCAGCTGTTTAATTGGACCAAAGCAATCTAGTACTAATGAATGCATAACTTTGCATTAGTACTTGAGCGAAAACCCAGGAGATGAGTAATAGCATGCCCCCTAGAAGTTTATTAGGTGTGGGATATAATTTGGCCATGCTATCCAACCTTTAGCGTACCCTAGGCTGTTGCTTGAATTCTAACATTTTACATTAAATTTGTAATATGAAAATAAAAATGGGAGCACTATGGGTTGTCTGGGCTCTAGCAATGTTAGTCCATCATAGTGCTTGTTGTATATGTTGTAGAAACATGTTTTGAAAACATGTCGCCACCACACTGCTGAGATCTGCATTCACTGGTGATGTGCGCTGATTGTTCAAAAAGCAGAATGCTCTATAGTTCCCTATGAAAAGCTCATCACAACTCTGGATAGCAAGGGACTTTGTGACTGAAATGAGCATTTATCTGGGACCTGATAATCCTTTTATTATTGAAACATTAGTGTTACATAGTTTATTACTCCTTGTAAATCTTCACAAAGTTATCTTTTTAATATAAGCCAAAATAATAAAGTATTGTTTTACAACATCTTTTGGAATCCTCTTATTTCTCTATTTTCATGAATTTATAATCTCCTTTTGTTGGTACTTTTGGGGATTACCTCCATGTTTGGAATAAGGGTCTCATTATTAAAATAATTGAATAAATAGGAATAAATATGATAGAAGGACATCTTAATGCCCTAATGATGAAGATTTTTCCCAGTTTCTGCGGTTTTGGTATATTTGCTCTGTATTAATTTCACCAAAAATATCCTTTGTCTTATTAAATTAACTCATACATATTATATACCAGGAAAAATGCCTCAGAATAGATTAATTATTTCTATGTAATTTAAATCAAATTTAGGCCAAATGCTTTAAAAATTTGCTATGTTTAAACTGTAAGCTTATTAGTGGTCACCCTATCCAAACTGCTAGACAAAGGTATATATTTGGAGAAACTAGAAAGTCCAGGGTATTTACCTAGAAGCATTTTGACACTTTTAATGTATAATCATTTTATTGTCAAAAGCATAAAAAAATTGGCATAAAAAAACACTTTATTAAAATAAAATTATAATATTATAAACAAAAACATACACTTGTAGCACTCCAGGGTCATAAAAATCCGATTTCTATTAGAGATAACATATTGTAAACTTCACGTAGAAGATGACAAAAAATAGGAAAAACAAAGAATCTAAGTAAAACATAACTTTTATTGGGGTATAAATAAAATTAGGAAAAATGGATTAAAAACACTCTTAGGTACCTAACGTAGTGTAAATATTGCTTTAATTACAGAGTAATCAAAGTAAACATTTGTGTGTACTCCATTATGTGTATTACTGTGTATAACACTGATGGTAATGAGAATGGATAATAACAGTACAACTTGATATCTTGGATATATACCCCTTGGTGATGGAGGGTATTAAGTTAGTGATACACTAGTACTGTTTGCAATAGGCTAATAGCAAGCCCATGTGAGGGAATGAGAAACACTGTATCGGTAATCCATTAATATCCATTCTCATTACCATCAGTGTTATACACAGTAATACACATATTGGAGTACACACAAACGTTTACTTTGATTACCCTGTAATTAAAGCAATATTTACACTACGTTAGGTACCTAAAAATGCTTTTAATCCTTTTTTCCTAATTTTATTTATACCCCAATAAAAGCTACGTTTTACTTAGATTCTTTGTTTTTCCCATTTTTTGTCATCTTCTACGTGAAGTTTACAATATGTTATCTCTAATAGAAATCTGATTTTTATGACCCTGGAGTGCTACAAGTGTATTCTCTCTTCCCCAGTTGCAGTAATTGTGTGCTGGTATTAGAGTGGAAGCACGCTTCCAGAGGCTAAAATGGTAGCCTCTTCTCATGGTAGAGAACTTAGCACAGCGAAGGGTGTAAGTTGCGTAGCGAAGGGGGTAAGTTGCGTAGCGATGGACAGCACATTTAAATAATATATGTATAAGAAAAGCTATATATATATAAATAAAAACTACACTTGAAAGTTATCATTTTGAAAAAATACTAAAATGGATAAACACCTAAAAATGGATTTTGTAGTTTAATGTATATGGTTAAAGACTTTTTAGCAAGTTTCTAAGAATAAGTCCTGTTGGTCACTTTTAAAATCCTGGTGTGTTATAATTTTCTATCTGGGTTTAAATTGGAAAACCTTAAAGAAACAAAACATTGACAGACCGACAACAAAATAGGATAGGGTTTTTTTCCACAAAAGAGCTATAATAACTTCAACAAGGCAACTGCCCAACAAATACTCTTTTCAGGGTGATTTTAGATTAAGTTTTTTAGATAGTTTCTGTTTGTAGCAGTTATTTGAGTTTTAGTATATGTAATTGTTTTAGTTTTTTTGTTTTTTATAGAGTACATTAGTTTTAGGACAGGGCTTTTACTGGTTGGGGATTTTTATTTTTGTTAATATTTTTTCTTGTAATGCTTTTTTAATATTTTTTAGTTTAGGGGTTAATAACTATAGTGGTTATTGCACTGGGGTTATGGCAGTTTAGGGATAATATTATAGTGGGGTAGTTTGCAATTGACGAGTGGTAGTTTAGGGGTTAAGTAGTATATGGGGTTGTTGTGATGGGGTATATGGCATTTAAGGGGTTAAGAAGTGTAGAGGTTATTGTGGTGGGGGTTGTATTGGATTAGATAGTAATAGTGTAGGGGTAATTGTGATGGGGGTTATGGTGGATTAGGGGTTAATATTGTAGGGGGTTAATAGCAATGGGGGTTATGGCGGATTAGAGGCTACTCTTGTAGGCAGCTTTACATTTACTTGGCTGTGTGATATATGTAAAAGGGATCCTTTACGTTACATCTTCAATGTAGGTGACAATTCTGCTTGGAATATATCACCCTCATCGCCACACATTGTGTTGTCTAGTAAAACACCTCTCGGTAATGCTGCCTTTAATCAATGATGTCAGCCACTTGGAATATTTTACTGGCTTTCTCAGCATAGTGACAGATCCCTTTAGAATATCTCATTGCCTTGTGGCACTTTAGACCATTGTGGCCAAAAAGTGAAGATCTCTTGTAGAATGGCGAGTCATGTATTTGCTTTCTTTATGAGGTTATAAATGGCATCAATACAAAATATTGAAAGGATTTGAATTGTTCTTCCGACATTTAGAAGCTAAAAAAATGTAAAGGCATATTTTTTTACCTAACTTGGGGGCGGGGAGTAAATAAAAAATCAAACAGGAAATTTAAAAAATTTTGCTCTGCGTACTTTCACAATAATATAATATTAAACCATCTATCACCACAAACTACATCTTTCATTGAACATATCTTCACTGATGAACAATATCCTACAAAAAATATACATCTTCCCCCAGCATTGCATTTCATTACTAAACAGGGATAATGGATTGAACAAGTCAAGTGCTATGTTTGCGATATAATATTATACATAATACAAAATAAATGCAACAATCCTCCTTATGGAAGAAAACCTAGGATACAGATAGACAGATAGATAGATAGATAGATATCATGAAATTCTAGTGTGTGGCTAACATTTTTCTCCTACAGCCTATTACCTTTGTGAAGTATGTTGTCCTGTGTGAAGTATGTTGTCCTGTGGTGGTGTCTCACTATCTCAAAACTGATAAGGTTGTCTCATTTTATTTTCCTTTTTATTTTCTCTTTAACCCCTTAACGACACACGTCGTACAGGGTATGCCCCACACAATCTGGTCTTTAAAGACCAGCAATGTACCCTGTACGTCTTTAGGGGTTTAAAGTGTCTGGAAGCGATCCTGATCGCTTCCAGCCACTTTCAAGGTATTGCTGTGATACCTCTATATTGAGGCATCACTGCAATACCTTTTTTCCAAGACCGATGCAGAGAGAGCCACTCTGTGGCCCTCTCTGCATTGGTCAGCGATGGTGCTGATTGTTGGTGGGTGGGAGCAGCTTCAGCTACCCAGCATCCAGGTTACTGTATGTGCAATGTGCACGCTGGGTGCCGGGAGCATGCGGGGGGGGCCTGCAGGGGGCGCGCGTGTGCATGTGTGTGTCCACACGTGCAGCAACCACTGCCACCAATGTAATTGAATGGGAAGGAGGGAGGGGGGAAATAATGATCAAAGGATATGGGAGGGGGAGAGGAAGGGGGTATTGAGGGGGGCAGCTACACTACAGAAAAATGCAAATTGTATAAAAAAAACCTAAAAAAAACCTTTTTTTGGGAGGCAAACTGGGTACTGGCAGACAGCTGCCAGTACCCAAGATGGCCACAAATAGGTATCGGGGAGGAAGGGTTAGAGAGCTTTTTTTGGGGGGATCAGAGAGTTTGGGGGCTAGGAGGGGGTCCATCACAAACAAAAACAAAAAAAAGCCTTTTATTTTAGTACTGGCAGACTTTCTGCCAGTACTTTAGATGGCTGGGACAATTGTGGGGTGGGGGAAGGAAGAGAGATGTTTGGGAGGGATCAGGGGTGGGATGTGTCAGATGGGAGGCTGATCTCTACACTAAAGCTAAAATTAATCCTTCAAGCTCCCTACAAGCTACGTAATTAACCCTGTCACTGCTGGGCATAATACACGTGTGGTGCGCAGCGGTATTTAGCGGCCTTCTAATTACCAAAAAGCAATCCCAAAGCCATATATGTCTGCTTTTTCTGAACAAAGGGGATCCCATAGAAGCATTTACAACAATTTGTGCCATAATTTCACAAGCTGTTTGTAAATAATTTCAGTGAGAAACCCAAAGTTAGTGAAAAAGTAAACATTTTTTTTATTTGATCAAATTTGGCGGTGAAATGGTGGCATGAAATATATCAAAATGAGCCTAGATCAAAACTTTAGGTTGTCTACTACACTACCCTAAAGCTAAAATTAACCATACAAGCCCCCTACAAGCTAACTAATTAACTCCTTCATTGCAGGGCCTAACAAAAGTGTGGTGCGCAGCGGCATTTAGCGGCCTTCTAATTACCAAAAAGTAATGCCACAGCCATAAATGTCTGCTATTTCTGAACAAAGGGGATCTCAGAGAAGAATTTGCAACCATTTATGCCATAATTGCACAAGTTGTTTGTAAATGATTTCAGTGAGAAACATAAAGTTTGTGAAAACGTTTGTGAAAAAGTAAACAATTTTTTTTATTTGATTGCATTTGGCGGGGAAATGGTGGCATGAAATATACCAAAATGGGCCTAGATCAATACTTTGGGTTGCCTACTAAAAAAAAATGTATACATGTCAATGAATATTCAGGGATTCCTGACAGATATCAGTGTTCCAATGTAACTATAGCTAATTTTGAAGAAAAAAAATGGTTTGGATATAGCAAAGTGCTACTTGTATTTATTGCCCTATAACTTACAAAAATAGCAAAGCACATGTAAACATTGGGTATTTCTAAACTCAGGTCAAAATTTAGAAACTATTAAGCATGGGTGTTTTTTGGTAGGTGTAGATGTGTAACAGATTTTAGGGGTCAAAGTTAGAAAAAGTGTGTTTTTTAATTGTTTTTATGGTAAATTATAAGATATGATGAAAATAATGGTATCTTTAGAAAGTCCATTTAATGGCAAGAAAAACAGTATATAATATGTGAGGGTACAGTAAATGAGTAAGAGGAAAATTACAGCTAAACACAAACACAGCAGAAATGTAAAAATAGCCCTGGTCCTTAAAGGAAAGAAATTTAAAAATGGCCTTGTCCTTAAGGGGTTAAGGGCTAAATTACAAGTAGAGTGCAGTTTTAACGTAAATTACAAGTGGCTGGTTAATGCTCCCGTGAGGTCAGACCTCTGGTTAATTAAAAAAAATGTGCCCCAATTGCCCCCAAAATAAAGTGGACATTTGTTTTATATAAATAAAAAATATAACCCTTTTTATTTTTTTAATAAAAAAAAAACTGCACAGATCAGTTATAAGTTGTTAAAGTGAGGGTATGTGGGTTTTAGAAAAAAAACAGCACTGAAAAGTGCCTTTACATAGAGGTGAATGGGGACTGTTTTTTAACTGTAAATATATATATGTATATGCTTATATACATATATATGTACGTGTTAATATGTGTATATATACATATAAACATATACATATATATTTAAATACATAATATATTTTTAATTTGCTGCAAGGTCGTGTTTGTGTTACATCTTACTTGTAATACCATGCACATTTAAATTTTACGCTCCACTTGTAATCTAGGCCTAAATGTTTACAAGATTTCTCTTTATGTTTTACATATGTAAGAGTTGGCATTTTTATAGATAAAGATTTTTTTTTTAACTTTGAAAAAGTTTTTGTGATTTCAGTTTCCTTCATAGGTGAACATGTGCCAAAAGGTGAACAGTTACAAGATATAATTCCACTGAAAATAACAGAGAGTGACTCACAACTCGTGTGTGTAACAAATCTTTAGAAATTCTGCAAATTTTGAATTCTATTGTTGCAGTGTGTTTTTTTCTGTGAGGTATTAGCTACAAGGGTTTTATTGACTTTAGGGATATGTCTTAGATTTTGCCTAGTCTATTCCGATACTTAAAAAAACACTCAATGCAGTAGAATTGCACAATTAACAAGTGCATAATAAAAAAAGACAATTCAATAACACCTATTCTGAATTTCAAATAAGCAGTAGATTTTTTTTCTCAGAAATTTATTTTTTTCTCCCATGTCCTGGCCCCTTGTATCATGTGACAGGCATCAGTCAATCACAGATTAGTATACATATACCCTGTGACCTTATGCACATGCTCAGTATGAACTTGTTCCTCAGAAAATGTGAATATAAAAAGAACGTGCAAAATTTGATAATGGAAGTAAATTGGAAAGTGTCTTAAAACTGCATGCTCTTTCTGAATCATAAAACATAATTTATGCAAGAACTTACCTGATAAATTCATTTCTTTCATATTGGCAAGAGTCCATGAGCTAGTGATGTATGAGATATACAATCCTACCAGGAGGGGCAAAGTTTCCCAAACCTCAAAATGCCTATAAATACACCCCTCACCACACCCACAATTCAGTTTAATGAATAGCCAAGTAGTGGGGTGATAGAAAAAGGAGTAAAAAGCATAAAAAAGGAACTGGAAATATAATTGTGCTTTATACAAAAAAACATAACCACCATAAAAAGGGTGGGTCTCATGGATTCTTGCCAATATGAAAGAGATTAATTTATCAGGTAAGTTCTTACATAAATTATGTTTTCTTTCATGTAATTGGCAAGAGTCCAAGAGCTAGTGATGTATGGGATAGTAATACCCAAGATGTGGAACTCCACAGAAGAGTCACTAGAGAGGGAGGGATAAATATAAAAACAGCCATTTTTTGCTCAGAGCAGGCGGACAGGTTATGGAGCAGCGGTCTTTGTGACCGCTGCTTCATATCTGATGATTCTGGCGAGCCTGCAGGCTCGCCAGAAACACGGGGCATCAAGCTCCATACGGAGCTTGATACATATACCCCAATGTATCAATGGCCAAGTGTAACACACTTAAAACATATATAAACCATTAGTATCATATATAAATTGTATTTATTAAGTTACAAAGAAAACATACAAATACAATATTTCGTTAGGTACTGCGAATATTTGGGCCCCAATTTATCAATGCTCTCCGCATTTAACATTGCACCAGCAGCTCACAAGAGCTGCTGGTGCAACGCCTCCCCCTGCTGACTCGCGACCAATCGGCCGCCAGCAGGGAGGTGTCAATCAACCCGATCGTATTCGATCGGGTTGATTTCTGGCGTGTCCTGTCCGCCTGCTCAGAGCAGGCGGACAGGGTTATGGAGCTGCTTCATAAGTTGTCCATACGGAGCTTGATAAATGGGCCTGTTAATGTCTAATTCAGATTTATCAACCAAATATTTTTGAGACAATCGATCCGTTTGTTGGTAGCTTTACTTTTCCCCTGCTCGGCCAGTTAGCGTGATTGTAGACACTCCCAGAACTGCCTAATCTGTGAGCAGATACAACTCGCAGTTGGCATTAGGAGACCAGCCAATTTGTTCGCATTAAGAAAACATCAAAAGGTGGTATTTGTGAACACAAGAAAAAATTCTTAAACCGAGATTGGTTCCTTGAAAGAAAACCCGCCACATCCGGTAAGAGTTCAAGGATGCCGCCACAATCAGGGCGAGCCCGGTCGAGCAGGGGAAAAATAAAGCTACCAACAAACAGATCGATTGTCTCAAAACACCGGTCCTGTTTGGTAAGACTCTTGGGATGCAGTCAGCATAAAAGTAAGCTTGGAGAAGTAGGGTAAGAATAAATTTACGATTATTTGCACAAAATACCAATGGATTACCTTTACACTATTTAAAGAGAAAATGTATTAAAGGACTGCATTTAGTCACATTTATACTCCGAGATTACAAGTGGAGATAAATACAATTGCAAGCAAGCAGTCTCTGCAAACATACTAAAAGAGACACTCTGTATATATATGACACACACGCTGGCAGGAAGGCAGGCAACTGCAATTAGATTACACAGGGAAAAAAAAAAAGCAGACTGATGTTCTAGCCCTAAAAAGGGCTTTTTGGGGTGCTGTCCTTACAGCAGAGATCAGATGAGTCCTTCAGGACTGTAGTGGACACTGAATACACTAGCCTAGCTATCGATTTCCCTATTAAATCAGCAGCAGCTACACTGTCCCTCCTCTCACTAAGAATGCAGCTTCCGAATGAATCTAAAATGGATGCTGTCCAGGAGGTGGGAGGGTCTGGGAGGGAGGGTCTGCTGCTGATTGGCTGGAATGTGTCTGCTGACTGTGAGGTACAGGGTCAAAGTTTACTCAATGATGACGAATAGGGAGCGGACCGAACATCGCATATGTTCGCCCGCGGCGGCATACGCAAACAAGCTATGTTCGCTGGGAAGAATTCGCTGGTGAACTATTCGGGACATCTCTATTAATAACTAATAAAGTGGGCACCAAAGATTCATATGTAGACCCCCTCTGAGGAAGCGTTCTGTGAAACGCGCGGCAGAGGTCCGAAAGGAGCAGCTGTGTCTCTCCCGTTTGTTGTTTTTAATTTGCTTATCTGGGTTTAACAATATATATATATATATATATATATATATATATATATATATATATATATATATATATATATATATATATATATATATTACATCGTTTTGTCACTTAAAGGGACAGTATACTATAAAATTGTTTTTCCCTTTATGTGTTTCCAAAAACTTTTTTTACCAGCTGCAGAGTATAAAATGTATGAAATCTGCTTTTTTAAGGCTTATTTGTGTATATGAACTAGCTGATTTTGTGCTTTGAACCACAACCTATAAAAATGGGTTGAGCTTCTAGGTATAATCTGATCTCATTACTTTATCACATTGTGTACATATACCTGCTTCTTTATCTTATATCTGTCCCTAAACCAATCACCAATACTGGGAGAGAACAATGGAAAATTAACATTGTATTACCTTATCTCTTCTATAACCCACTGGGAGTGTAATTTGTTCTACTGGCAGTGTTTACACAGCTTGGCCACGAGGCCAAAAACTTTCAGTATGGGTGGGGACACCACAGGCTAAATAAACGATTTCAAATGCCAATATAAAGGTAACGGAAAAACTTGTAAACAATTTAATACACTCCAGCAGGTAAAGTGGATCATTGGGAACAAATTAAAGGGGAATATTGTTTTGAGTAAACTGTCCCTTTAATCATCTAAGAACTCTTTGAAAAGATTGTAATACCGGGACAACAAGCGCCCAAATCTGAACTCATTTTTATATCTGATAATTTTTTCAGTTTTTTAAATTTTTCCTTTTTTTGGCATATTTTTGCTGCATATTTTTGCTATGTATTTTTGCCATTTATTTTAGAGCCATATGTGTCAAATGAACCCTTTTTTTTATAATTATTTTGATCGGATGCAGTACTACAGTGAACGTTCACTAGTTTTATTATGATTTTAAATATTTGATTGATATGATAAATCTGAATTAGACATTAAATATTCGCGGTGCCTAACGAAATATTGTATTTGTATGTTTTCTTTGAAACTTAATAAATACAATTTATATATGAAACTAATGGTTTATATAATATGTTTTAAGTGTGTTACACTTGGCCATTGATACATTGTATTAAAACAGTAACAATAAGGTTACCAATATAAAGAGTAGATTTGTTTCGTTTAATTACATCCTAAACAGTTAGCCGTAGGCATCACCTCTACAAATTTCTCTAACTGTCCTGCTTTGCAAATCTGATCAACTGAAGCTTCATTCTTTTTTTATTTATTTGTTTTATTTTTTTTTATTTATTGAGGTTAAACTTAAGGCATACATGTTATTATTCAAAGCAAGTTACAAACACATTGCAATGTCAAATTTTTGCGGAAAAACATAATTTATGTAAGAACTTACCTGATAAATTCATTTCTTTCATATTGGCAAGAGTCCATGAGCTAGTGGCGTATGGGATATACAATCCTACCAGGAGGGGCAAAGTTTCCCAAACCTCAAAATGCCTATAAATACACCCCTCACCACACCCACAATTCAGTTTAACAAATAGCCAAGCAGTGGGGTGACAAAGAAAGGAGTAGAAAGCATCAACAAAAGAAATTTGGAAATAATTATGTTTTATGCAAAAAATCATAACCACCATAAAAAGGGTGGGCCTCATGGACTCTTGCCAATATGAAAGAAATTAATGTATCAGGTAAGTTCTTACATAAATTATGTTTTCTTTCATGTAATTGGCAAGAGTCCATGAGCTAGTGACATATGGGATAGCAATACCCAAGATGTGGAACTCCACGCAAGAGTCACTAGAGAGGGAGGATAAAAATAAAAACAGCCATTTTCAGCTGAAAAATTAATCCACAACCCAAAAAAATAAGTTTATTCTCATAAATGAAAGAAAAAAATTGAAATCAAAAGCAGAAGAATCAAACTGAAACAGCTGCCTGAAGAACTTTTCTACCAAAAACTGCTTCTGAAGAAGCAAATACATAAAAACGGTAGAATTTAGTAAATGTATGCAAAGCGGACTAAGTTGCCGCTTTGCAAATCTGATCAACTGAAGCTTCATTCTTAAAGGCCCACGAAGTGGAGACTGATCTAGTAGAATGAGCTGTAAAGAGGCGGGGCCTGACCCGACTCCAAATAAGCTTCATGAATCAAAAGTTTCAACCAAGAAGCCAAGGAAATAGCAGAAGCCTTCTGACCTTTCCTAGGACCAGAAAAGAAAACAAATAGACTGGAAGTCTTCCTGAAATCTTTAGTAGCTTCCACATAATATTTCAAAGCTCTTACCACATCCAAAGAATGTAAGGATCTTTCCAAAGAATTCTGAGGATTAGGACAAAAGGAAGGGACAACAATTTCTCTATTAATGTTGTTAGAATTCACAACCTTAGGTAAAAATTGAAAAGAAGTCCACAAAACTGCCTTATCCTGATGAAAAATCAGAGAGGAGACTCACAAGAAAGAGCAGATAGCTCAGAAACTCTTCTAGCAGAAGAGATAGCCAAAAGGAACAACACTTTCCAAGAAAGTAGTTTAATGTCCAAAGAATGCATAGGCTCAAATGGAGGAGCCTGTAAAGCCTTCAGAACCAAATTAAGACTCCAAGGAGGAGAAATTGATTTAATGACAGGCTTAATACGAACTAAAGCCTGTACAAAACAGTGAATATCAGGAAGTATAGCAATCTTTCTGTGAAATAAAACAGAAAGAGCAGAGATTGGTCCCTTCAAGGAACTTGCAGATAAACCCTTATCCAAACCATCCTGAAGAAACTGTAAAATTCTAGGAATTCTAAAAGAATGCCAAGAGAATTTATGAGAAGAACACCATGAAATGTAAGTCTTCCAAACTCTATAATAAATCTTTCTAGAGACAGATTTACGAGCTTGTAACATAGTATTAATCACTGAGTCAGAGAAACCTCTATGACTTAGTACTAAGCGTTCAATTTCCATACCTTCAAAGTTAATAATTTGAGATCCTGATGGAAAAATGGACCTTGAGACAGTAGGTCTGGCCTTAACGGAAGTGGCCAAGGCTGGCAACTGGGCATCCAAACCAGATCCGCATACCAAAACCTATGTGGCCATGCTGGAGCCACCAGCAACACAAATGATTGTTCCATGATGATTTTGGAGATCACTCTTGGAAGGAGAACTAGAGGCGGGAAAATGTAAGCAGGATAATAACACCAAGGAAGTGTCAGCGCATCCACTGCTTCTGCCTGAACATCCCTGGACCTGGACAGGTATCTGGGAAGTTTCTTGTTTAGATGAGAGGCTATGAGATCTATCTCTGGAAGACCCCACATCTGAACAATCTGAGAAAACACATCTGGATGGAGAGACCACTCCCTTGAATGTAAAGTCTGACGGCTGAGATAATCCGCCTCCCAATTGTCTACACCTGGGATATGCACCGCTGAGATTAGACAGGAGCTGGATTCTGCCCAAGCAAGTATCCAAGATACTTCTTTCATAGCTTGGGGACTGTGAGTCCCACCCTGATGATTGACATATGCCACTGTTGTGAGTTCTAAAATATTTATTGGTAATCTCGCCTCTTGAGATTTCCAAACCCCTTGTGCTGTCAGAGATCCCCAAACAGCTCCCCAACCTGAAAGACTTGCATCTGTTGTGATCACAGTTCAGGTTGGCCGAACAAAAGAAGCCCCTTGAACTAAATGATGGTGATCTATCCACCACGTCAGAGAGTGTCGTACATTGGGATTTAAGGATATTAATTGTGATATTTGTATAATCCCTGCACCATTTGTTCAGCATACAAAGCTGTAGAGGTCTCATGTGAAAACGAGCAAAGGGGATCACGTCCGATCCTGCAGTCATGAGACTTAAAACTTCCATGCACATAGCCACTGAAGGGAATGACTGAGACTAAAGGTGCCGGCAGGCTGCAACCAATTTTAAATGTTTCTTGTAATTAACACTTCTTTTAATAAAGAACGCATATACTCTATTTTAAATAAATTAGTAGATTTGTCAGTGTCAATGTCTGAGGAAGGATCTTCTGTATCAGATAGATCCTCAGTCAGAAGAGGATAAATTATGTTGTTGGTCATTTGAAATTTCATCAACTGAATGAGAAGTTTTAAAAGACCTTCTACATTTATTAGAAGGTGGAAATGCAGACAAAGCCTTCTGGATAGAATCAGAAACAAGTTCTTTAAAATCATAGGTATATCATGTACATTAGAAATTGAAGGAACTGCAACTGACAATGTACTATTACTGATGGACACACTATCTGCATGTAAAAGTTTATCATGACAACTATCACAAATGACATTCTGCAAAATAATTTCCACAATCTTACAACAAATGCACTTAGCTTTGGTAGAACGGATGTCAGGCAGCAATGTTCCAGCAGAAACTTCTGAGGCAGGATCAGATTGAGACATCTTGCAAAATGTAAAAGAAAAAACAACATATAAAGCAAAATTATCAATTTCCTTATATGTCAGTTTCAGGAATGGGAAAAAATGCCAATAGCATAGCCCTCTGATAGAGAAAAAGGCAAGAGGCAAACATCAATGGGGTACTGAAATAATGAAAAAGTTTGGCGCCAAGTACGACGCACAACGTAACTGAAAACTTTTTCGGCGCCAATAATAAAAGGAAATGACACACTTGTGTCACTAATGACGCAACCGTGTGTAAGGCTTTGGCGTCAACTATGACGCCGGAAATGACGAAGTTGCGTCATAGACGTATTTTTCGCGCCAAAAAAATTCTCGCACCAAGAATGACGCAATAAAGTTTAGCATTTGACGCACCCGCAGGCCTAATACCGCCCGCAATTTGCAAGAAGTAGTCAATTGAAAAAAGACTAAACCCCAGGTAAGAAAAAAAATTTCTTAAAAAATTTTTATGTTCCCCAAATATGAAACTGACAGTCTGCAGAAGGAAATACATGAACCTGACTCATGGCAAATATAAGTACAATACATATATTTAGAACTTTATATAAATGCATAAAGTGCCAAACCATAGCTGAGGTGTCTTCTTAAGTAATAAAAAACATACTTACCAAAAGACACCCATCCACATATAGCAGATAGCCAAAACAGTATTGAAACAGTTATCAGTAGAGGTAATGGTAAATTGAGAGTATATCGTCGATCTGAAAAGGGAGGTAGGAGATGAATCTCTACGACCAATAACAGAGAACCTATGATATAGATCCCCATTAGGGCAATCATTGTATTCAATAAGTGATACTCCCTTCACGTCCCTCTGACATTCGCTGTACTCTGAGAGGAATCGGGCTTCAACAATGCTGAGAAGCGCATATCAACGTAGAAATCTTAGCACAAACTTACTTCACCACCTCCATAGGAGGCAAAGTTTGTAAAACTGAATTGTGGGTGTGGTGAGGGGTGTATTTATAGGCATTTTGAGGTTTGGGAAACTTTGCCCCTCCTGGTAGGATTGTATATCCCATACGTCACTAGCTCATGGACTCTTGCCAATTACATGAAAGAAATACAGATAATAGACATTTGCAGACATGATCATGCAGTATTGAGATAGCTTGACTTGTTAAATACTAACCTTCTTAAAAACTCAGAAGGTCACTCTTGGACTTTATAATAGAATTAAACTATTACTGAAGGTTACACTGACTACATGTGGGTCTCAAAACCAACCTCATTTTATATTTGTTATTTGCGTAGATGCATATATACTAAACAAACGAAACATCACTTTAAATATTTGCAAAAATTATATGAAGTTAGCAGGGTTTTTAACTCAAATAGTAGTAATGATAGAAAACAATCAGACACAGAGTATGTATATCATGTTAGATAGAAAAGGAAACAAATTATACACCAATATGGAAGCTAGAAGAGATTTGACATGGTTTAGCCCATATACATATAGAAATGCAAAAGGTCCCAGAGCGTGTTAATAAAAATAGTGGGCTGGTGAGCTTGATATCTTAGGGGTAATAGTTGGAGCATCTAGTGGGAGGAAGTGCACTGAATTATATCTCTAGGAACATAGAACCGAATATATAACTTAAAGAACACTTTTTACTTTAAAATGATATATGAAGATACACAGTATTAAGTTAAAATATACATGGGGCTGCAAGTTAAGCGATGGCATGAAGATCTAATTAACAAGCTGTGTTGCACTATCAACTAATGTAAAAAATACTAATAAAACATACATTCTGCTCATAGCAAGCATTATTTTAAAAAACAAATGGAAAAATGTAATATATATATATATATATATATATATATATATATATACATACATACACATACATACATACACATACATAGGCTATTCTGGTATTGGTATATGTAGGTCTCCTAAATGTAGAAACTCCCCCTGCCACCCCACCGGCAAGTCAGGATGTAGGAGGGTAAAAGTAATACTAGCTTCAATTGCATTCTCTATTGCCCTGGCCACAGGCAACAGAATAGAGGCTAATGTGGGAGGAATAATGGTGGTCATATAGCATTGCGGGGCATAGCAACTTAAGGTATATCCTAGAGCGATCAAACACATAAGGAGTTTGCAAACCTTAAATTTAAAAATAGGATACCTAAAACAGAGCCCCTGATAATAGCAACCTATTTAGTTCATAATATATTTATGCCATGAAGACTCTAAGCCATATTTCACAGCACCTAAGGAACAACGCCCATTGTAGTAATTAACTCATTTGGTAGAACTATGTTATATAATGCCCAGTAACAGTGGCTACAAGGAAAACTAAGCAATGGCAGACAATTAAAGTAGCATAGACCTCCATCTTGTTCTCAAGTGTAACGAGAAGTTAAACATATGTATTTACATAACCCAATAAATGCATAAATAATTAGCTATCTCCCCCAGAGTTAGTCAAACAATTATGGTGCAACTATGTTAGTGTGCATAATAAACAAAGGTATCAGTTGATCGGCACAGCAAAGGAACCGTTCACAGAAAATAGGCAGCAAATTAAAGATCACCCTTTCCTTACAAAGCTAACCCACCTAAACTTTGTTATCTGTGCAAATAATGTCCCGTAGTGCTGGCTTATGACTTAGACCCAAGACAGGCCAAGTATAACGGCTAGGCACAGTTCGGTAGTGTACAAGTATATATATAATCATAAGTAGCTGAACATAGTCAAAGATGCAGAGTTCACACTAAGCACGACACCAAGGCCATTCTAAGGGGAGTTATATGCATACTTTGTGCTCTAGCCAGCACAAGTGAGGTGGAAGATAGCACAGTGATCTGTATGCTGCGACTGTTCATACCTAATTCCTCTATTGCAGAGGGCTGGTGCAGGGTCATTAGAATTGGTGTAGAGGTACATGGACAGATGGGCCTAAAAAAACTTGGCCAGTGCTCTCCTGCTGGTGATAACTGCACCGGAGGTTCCAAGAGAAGAGATGCAGCATTCCAAAGAGAGGAGCAGGCACACACCCCCAGGATCCCAGCAGGGCATCGGTGGAATCCACATCCATATCAGTTCAGACCACCATGTGGGCAAGGTCTGTATCCCCCAATCCTCAGGGTCTAGTGAGGAAAATCCACCCAGCGTAGTCAGAATAGGGAGCATGACGCTCTGCATCCAGGATGGGAATGGAATCACAGTGCCATGTCTCTCACCTAGCAAGGTGGTCTCTGGGATATGTGGCCCCAAATATGGTAGGTGCCGCAGCCAGCAGTTATATTCCAGTATCCATCTTAATCATCCCAAACTTGTGCATGCAGAGGTGGAGCACAAAATTTTAATTCCAGAACCTCCGGCTCTTGGTATAGGTAAGGGATGGTAGTTAGCATCAATCACACCCTGCAGTAGAGCGTAATCTGGGGCTGTAAAGGCGGTAGATGTCTCTATCTGCTCTCCCAGGGCATCACTGTTTGTCGTCTGCGTAGTATAGAGGGAGGCTGCCTCACTATTTATTGTTGTGATGCAGGCCTTGGTGTTAGCATTCAGAATATCTGATTTCCCCAGATCAGCATCCGACCCCGTATTTTCACCGCTGCCATCTGCACATGTTGAGCGGGCTACATAATATTCTTCACTCTGGGAAGTGTCATTAGCCGTCAGTTGGGGGATAGGTGTAGGTGAATTTTCGTGGCTGGGTGGGCTGGTAATGTCACTAAAGCACTTATCGAATAGCAGGTGGAGGCTTTGAAAGTGTTTATCTAGCATATGTAGCAGAGTTTCTTCAAGAATCTGTGTCTCCATTTGTAGGTGAAGTTGTCCAGTTGCAATTGAACTTATTTGATAACCCAGGGACCTGGGGGGGTAAATATGTGGTAGCTTTGATTACACCAGCAGTCAGTCAGTAGAGGCCTCCCAACCTCGTGGCTAGTCATAATGCAATCAGCTGAGGAACATAGGTAGGTTCGTTTTGTGTCAGCAATCTCCAGATTTTCCCTGAACAACACAGGATAAAATGGCCTATGTTTTTCAAGAAAAGGTTAAGTGGAAGTCAAGAATGAACTTCAAAATACTAGGTGAAAAGCAGGAGCTCTTCCCAAAGACGTCCTACCGCAACAGCTATAGGCTCCGCCCCCCTAAAGCTTCATTCTTAAAAGCCCACAAAGTGGAAACTAATCTAGTAGAATGAGCTGTGATTCTCTGAGGCGGGGCCTGACCCGACTCCAAATAAGCTTGATGAATCAAAAGCTTTAACCAGGATGCCAAGGAAATGGTAGAAGCTTTCTGACCTTTCCTAGGACCAGAAAACACAACAAATAGACTATGTCTTCCTGAAATCTTTAGTAGCTTCAACATAATATTTCAAAACTCTTACAACATCCAGAGAATGTAAGGATCGCTCTAAATAATTCTTAGGATTAGGACACAAAGAGGGAACATCAATTTGCCTATTAATGTTATTAGAATTCACAATTTTAGGTAAAAATTTAAATGAAGTCCACAAAACTGCCTTATCCTGATGGAAAATCAGAAAAGGAGACTCACAAGAAAGAGCAGTTAATTCGGAAACTCTTCTAGCAGAAGAGATAGCCAAAAGGAACAACAATTTCCAAGAAAGTAGTTTAATATCCAAAGAATGCATAGGCTCAAAAGGAGGAGCCCGTAAAGCCTTCAAAACCAAATTAAGACTCCAAGGAGGAGAGATTGATTTAATGACAAGCTTGATATGAACCAAAGCCTGCACAAAACAGTGAATATCAGGAAGGTTAACAATCTTTCTGTGAAATAAAACAGAAAGAGCAGAGAGCAAACCTTTATCCAAACCATCCTGAAGAAACTGTAAAATTCTAGGAATTCTAAAAGAATGCCAGGAGAATTTATGAGATGAACACCATGAAATATAAATCTTCCAAACTCGATAATAAATCTTCCTAGAAACAAATTTACGAGCCTGTAACATAGTATCAATCACTGAGTCAGAGAAACCTCTATGACTAAGCACTAAGCGTTCAATTAGCATACCTTCAAATTTAACAATTTGAGATCCTGATGGAAAAACGGTCCTTGAGACAGAAGGTCTGGTCTTAAAGGAAGTGGCCAAGGTAGGCAACTGGACATCCAGACAAGATCTGCATACCAGAACCTGTGAGGCCATGCTGGTGCTATCAGTAACACAAATGATTGTTCCATGATGAACTTGGAGATCACTCTTGGAAGAAGAATTAGAGGCGGGAAGATATAAGCAGGTTGGTAAAACCAGGAACTGCTATCGCATTCACCAACTCCGCCTGAGCATCTCTGGACTTGGACAAGTACCTGGGAGGTTTCTTGTTTAGATGGGAAGCCATCAGATCTATTTCTTGAAGATGCCAGATCTGAACAATCTGAAAAAAACACATCTTGATGGAGAGATCACTCCCCCGAATGTAAAGTCTGACGGCTGAGATAACCCGCTTCCCAATTGTCTACACCTGGGATATGTACCACAGAAATTAGACAAGAGCTGGATTCCACCCAAGAAAGTATCCAAGATACTTCTTTTATAGCTAGGGGAATGTGAGTCCCACCCTGATGATTGACATACGCCACAGTTGTGATATTGTCATTCTGAAAATGAATGAATGGTTCTCTCTTCAGCAGAGGCCAAACCTGAAGAGCTCTGAAAATAGCACGGAGTTCTAAAATATTGATTGGTAACCTCACCTCTTGAGATTTCCAAACCCCTTGTGCTGTCAGAGATCCCCAGACAGCTCCCCAACCTGAAAGACTTGCATCTGTTGTGATTACAGTCCAGGTTGGACAAACAAAGGAGGCCCCTTGAACTATACGATGGTGATCTAACCACCAAGTCAGAGAGAGGAACATTGGGATTTAAGGATATTAATTGTGATATCCTTGTATAATCCCTGCACCATATATTCAGCATACAAAGTTAAAGAGGTCTCATATGAAAACGAGCAAAGGGGATGCTGCAGTCATGACCTAAAACTTCCATTCAAATAGCCACTGAAGGGAATGATTGAGACTGAAGGTTTTGACAAGCTGAAACCAATTTTATTCATCTCTTGTCTGTTAGAGACAGAGTCATAGACCCTGAATCTATCTGGAAACCTAAAAAAGTGACTCTTGTCTGAGGAATCAAGGAACTTTTTGATAAATTGATCCTCCAACCATGTCTTTGAAGAAACAAAATTAGTTTATTCCTATGAGAATCGGCAGAATGTAAAGACTGAGCTAGTACCGAGATATTGTCCAAAAAGGAAACACTGCAATACCCTGTTCTCTGATTACAGAGAGTAGGGCACCGAGAACCTTTGAAAAAATTATTGGAGCTGTCACTAGGCCAAATAGAAGAGCGACAAATTGGTAATGCTTGTCTAGAAAAGAGTATCTCAAAACCCGATAGTGGTCTGGATGAATCTGAATATGAAGATATGCATCCTGTAAGTCTATCGTGGACATATAATGACCTTGCTGAACAAAAGACACAATAGTCCTTATAGTCACCATTTTGAAAGTTGGCACTCCTACAAAATGATTCAAAATTTTCAGATCCAGAACTAGCCTGAATGAATTTTCTTTTTTGGGACAATGAATAGATTTCTGAAACGGAACTGGTATGATTACTCCTGAAAGCTCTAGATCTGAAACACACTTCAGAAAAGCCTGAGCCTTCACTGGATTTGCTGGAATGTGTGAGAGAAGAAATCTTCTCACAGGAGGTCTTACTCTGAAACCTATTCAATACCCTTGAGAGACAATACTCTGAATCCATTGATTTTGGACAGAATCTGCCCAAATATTTTGGAAAAATTTTAATATACCCCCCAACAGCTGGACTGGAATGAGGGCTGCACCTTCATGAGGACTTTGGGGCTGGCTTTGGTTTCTTAAAAGGCTTGGATTTATTCCAACTTGAAGAAGGTTTCCAATTGGAACCAGATTCTTTGGGGGAAGGATTGGCTCTCTGTTCCTTATTCTGTTGTAAAGAGCGAAAACGATTAGAAGCTTTAGATTTATTTTATTCTGAAGTAAAAAAAACTCCCATCCCCCCAGTGACAGTTGAAATAATTGAATCCAACTGAGAACCAAATAAATTGTTACCTTGGAAAGAAAGAGATAGTAATCTAGTCTTAGATACCATGTCAGCATTCCAATATTTGAGCCACAAAGCTCTTCTAGCTAAAATAGCTAAAGACATAGATTTAACATCAATATTGATGATATAAAAAATAGCATCACAGATAAAATGATTAGCATGTTGAAGCAAGCAAACAATGCTAGACAAATCAGGATCTGTTTGCTGTTTTGCAACCAAAAAGTTGATGCAGCTACAACATCAGCCATGGATGTAGCAGGCCTAATAATGTAACCAGAAAATAAATAAGCTTTCCTTTAATAAGATTCAAGATTCCTATCTAAAGGGTCCTTAAAAGAAGTACTATCTTCCATAGGAATAGTAGTACATAGAAATAGCCCCTTCAACTTTTCCCAAAACTCCAATCTAACTGCTGGCAAAGGATACAAATTTTTAAACCTTGAAGAAGGAATAAAAAAAGTACCAGGTCTATTCCATTCCTTTGAAATCATATCAGAAATAGCATCAGGAACTGGAAAAACCTCTGGAGTAACCACAGGAGGTTTATAAACAGAATTTAAACGTTTACTAGTTTTAGTATCAGTACTAGTATCAGAACTAGTTTCCTCAATATCCAAAGTAATCAACACCTCTTTTAACAAGGAACAAATTTACTCCATCTTAAAGAGACAAGTAGATTTGTCAGTGTCAATATCTGAGGTAGGATCTTCTGAACCAGATAGATCCTCATCAGAGGAGGATAATTAAGTATGTTGTTGGTCATTTGAAATTTCATCAACTTATGAGAAGTTTTAAAAGACCTTTCATGTTTATTAGAAGGCGGAATAGCAGACAAAGCCTTCTGAATCGCATCAGCCAATAGGATTGAGCACGCATTCTATTGGCTGATTGGAACAGCCAATAGAATGCGAGCTCAATCCTATTGGCTGATTGGATCAGCCAATAGGATTGAACTTCAATCCTATTGGCTGATTGCATCAGCCAATATGATTTTTCCTACCTTAATTCCGATTGGCTGATAGAATTCTATCAGCCAATCGGAATTCAATAGACGCCATCTTGGATGACGTCATTTAAAGGAATATTCATTCGTCGGGTAGTCGTCGGTCTGGATAGATGATCCACGTCGGATGTCTTCAAGATGGAGCCGCTCCTCGTCGGATGGATGAAGAGAGAAGATGCCGCCTGGATGAAGACTTCTGCCCGTCTGGAGGACCTCTTCTGCCCGGTTGGATGAAGACTTCTCCCGGCTTCGTTGAGGACTTAGGCCAGGTTGGGTGAAGACTTCTCAAGGTAGGGTGATCTTCAAGGGGGTAGTGTTAGGTTTTATTAAGGGGGTATTGGGTGGGTTTTAGAGTAGGGTTGGGTGTGTGTGTGGTGGGTTTTAATGTTGGGGGTATTGTATTTTTTTACAGGTAAAAGAGCTGATTACTTTGGGGCAATGCCCGCAAAAGGCTCTTTTAAGGGTTATTTGTAATTTAATGTAGGGTAGGGATTTTTATTATTTTTGGGGGCTTTTTTATTTTATTAGGGGGATTAGATTAGGTGTAATTAGTTTAAAATTCTTGTAATTATGTTTTTATTTTCTGTAATTTAGTGTTTTTTTGTACTTTAGTTAATTTTATTTAATTTTAATTAATTGTAGTTAATTGTAGTTAATTTAGGTAATTTATTTAATTATAGTGTAGTGTTAGGTGTAATTGTAACTTAGGTTAGGATTTATTTTACAAGTATATTTGTATTTATTTTAGCTAGGTAGTTATTAAATAGTTAATAACTATTTAATAACTATTGTACCTAGTTAAAATAAATAAAAACTTGCCTGTAAAATAAAAATAAAGCCTAAGCTAGATACAATGTAACTATTAGTTATATTGTAGCTAGCTTAGGGTTTATTTTATAGGTAAGTATTTAGTTTTAAAAAGGATTTATTTAGTTAATTATAGGATTTTTATTTAATTTGTTTTAAATTATAGTTAAGTTAAGGGGTGTTAGGGTTAGAGTTAGACTTAGATTTAGGGGTTAATAAATGTAATATAGTGGCGGCGGTGTAGGGGGGGCAGATTAAGGGTTAATAAATATAATGTAGGTGGTGGTGGGCTCCGGGAGCATCAGTTTAGGGGTTAAACAATTTATTTAGTTGGGGCAGGGTCTGGAAGCGTCAGGATAGGGGTTAATAACTTTATGTAGGTGGCGGCAGTATAGGGAATGGCAGATTAGAGGTTAATAGGTATAATGTAGGTGGCGGTGGGCTCCGTGAGCGGTGGTTTAGGGGTTAATACATTTATTAGAGTTGCAGCGGGGTCCGTGAGCAGCGGTTTAGGGGTTAAGCACTTTAATAGAGTTGCGGAGGGCTCCGGGAGCGGCGGTTTAGGGGTTAATATGTATAATGTAGGTGGCAGCGGTGTAGGGGGGGCAGATTAGGGGTGTTTAGACTTAGGGTACATGTTAGGGTGTTAGGTGTAGACGTTCCCCTTAGGAATCAATGGGATATTGTGCAGCAGCGAACATGAGCTTTTGCTGTTGTCAGACTCCCATTGATTCCTATGGCATCCGCCGCTTCCAGGGCGGCGTATTGAAAACCAGGTAAGCGGGCCAGAATAGTGGCGGGCGTACCTGGTAGGTATTTGATAACTACCAAAAGTACTAGATAAACTAATTGTATAAAAGGATACAACATAGTTTGTAGCAAAGAACCCCACAAGAATATAATGATTCTTAACTCCAAAAAAATGTAATGTAATTCAGATGATTCTTCTATTGTTAAAAAGTTCCATTTCATTTATACATTATAGACTTTATTAAATAAACTAGGAACACACATTCATGCTGTAGCAAAGGCAAGTGAATTAAAAAACACTTAAACCTGTTTTAAAGGTTAATATAGATTAGCTCAAATATTCATAATAATTGTTTATATGAGCCCACTGATTTATATTATACTCAAGTAAGCTAAACCCTTACAATCCGAGGGCTGTATTACTTTTAAATGTTAATAACTAGTGATGTCGCGAACATAAAATTTTCCGTTCGCGAACGGCGAATGCAAATTTCCGCAAATGTTCGCGAACGAGCGAACCGGGCAAACCGCCATAGACTTCAATAGGCAGGCGAATTTTAAAACCCACAGGGACTCTTTCTGGCCACAATAGTGATGGAAAAGTTGTTTCAAGGGGACTAACACCTGGACTGTGGCATGCCGGAGAGGGATCCATGGCAAAACTCCCATGGAAAATTAAATAGTTGATGCAGAGTCTGGTTTTAATCCATAAAGGGCATAAATCACCTAAAATTCCTAAATTGTTTGGAATAACGTGCTTTAAAACATCAGGTATGATGTTGTATCGATCAGGTAGTGTAAGGGTTACGCCCGCTTCACAGTGACAGACCAAACTCCCCGTTTAACGCACCACAAACAACCGCAAACAGTCCATTTGCACAACCGCAAACTCCCCATTTGCAAAAGGTTGGATACCAAGCTAGCCATGTCCCGTTCTTTGTCCTCACTGATGTCATTGAAGGTCTCTTCCTCCACCCAGCCACGTACAACACCAAGGGTCCCCGAAAGGTGACAACAAGCCCCATGGGTTGCCTGCTGTGTTTGGTCTTCCACCTCCTCAAAACCACCTTCCTCCTCTGACTCCTCTTCTTCAGACTCCTCTCTCTGTGTTGCCTCTCTGCATTATTATAAAGTGTATTAAGTAGTACTATTCCTATCAGTTTAATCCCTGTTACGTCCCCTATCAGAGTACGTGTATATGGCATCGATTTTAGGAACCGGGAGATTGAAAAAGATGCTTGGTCGGTCCTCCTACTTCAAATTTGGGGCACTGCGCGTGCAATCTAATGTGCCACCAGATAGGAGTGGTGTGTTAAGTAGTACTATTCTTAGCAGTTTAATCCCTGTTACGTCCCCTATCAGGGGACGTGTATATGGCATCGATTTTAGTAACCTGGAAATGGAAAAAGATTCTTGGTCGGTCCTCGTACTTCAAATTTGGGGCACTGCGCGTGCAATCTAATGTGCCACCAGATAGGAGTGGTGTTTTAAGTAGTTCTATTCTTATCAGTTTAATCCCTGTTACGTCCCCTATCAGGGGACGTGTATATGGCATGGATTTTAGGAACCGGGAGATGGAAAAAGATGCTTGGTCGGTCCTCCTACTTCAAATTTGGTGCACTGCTCGTGCAATCTAATGTGCCACCAGATAGGAGTGGTGTGTTAAGTAGTACTATTCTTATCAGTTTAATCCCTGTTACATCCCCTATCCGGGGACGTGAATATGGCATCGATTTTCGGAACCGGGAGATGGAAAAAGATGCTTGGTCGGTCCTCCTACTTCAAATTTGGGGCACTGCACGTGCAATCTAATGTGCCACCAGATAGGAGTTTTGTGTTAAGTAGTTCTATTCTTAATAGTTTAATCCCTGTTACGTCCCCCATTGGGGAACATGTATATGGCATCGATTTTAGGAACCGGGAGATGGAAAAAGATGCATCCTACTTCAAATTTGGGGCACTGCGAGTGCAATCTAATGTACCACCAGATAGGAGTGGTGTGTTAAGTAGTACTATTCCTATCAGTTTAATCCCTGTTATGTGCCTTTTTTTTGTTTGGTTTTTGAAGCCACAGTGCAGCACCAGAGGCCAGAAAAATTAGGCATGTACACATGCCTGAAAAAGTAGGTATTGTTGCAGCCGCTGCTGTAGCAGCGGCCAGAAAAATTGATGTTTGTTTCCCAGGCAGAAAGTGCCCTAAAACATTGCGGCTTGAACCCTAGTTGGTGGCTGATAAGTCACGCAAGTCATCCGGCATTCAGAGATAAAATACAGCAGCATGTGGACCATTTTTAGCCCAAGGCAGCTCATCTCATCAGGCCTTTATTTGTCGAATGTATCACCCACTGTCAGTCCCTACGGGATCCATCCCTCATTCATCTTAATAAAGGTGAGGTAATCTAGACTTTTTTTGACCTAGGCGACTTCTCTTCTCAGTGACAATACCTCCTGCTGCACTGAAGGTCCTTTCTGACAGGACACTTGAAGCGGGGCATGCCAGAAGTTCTATTGCAAATTGGGATAGCTCAGGCCACAGGTCAAGCCTGCACACCCAGTAGTCAAGGGGTTCATCGCTCCTCAGAGTGTCAATATCTGCAGTTTAGGCGAGGTAGTCTGCTACCTGTCGGTCGAGTCGTTCTCTGAGGGTGGACCCGAAGGGCTGTGGCGATGCGTAGGACTTAAAAAGCTCTGCATGTCCTCCATCAACAACACGTCTGTAAAGCGTCCTGTCCTTGCCGGTGTGGTCGTGGGAGGAGGAGGATTACTTTCAGCTCTTCCCCTGTTAGATTCACGTTGTGCTGTGACATCACCCTTATACGCTGTGTAAAGCAATACTTTTTAATTTATTTTGGAACTTCTGCATCCTTTCCGACTTGTGGTAGTTCGGCAACATTTCAGGCAATTTCTGCTTATTCCGGGGGTCTAGTAGCGTGGACACCCAGTACAGGTCGTTCTCCTTCAGCCTTTTTTTACGAGGGTCCCTCAACAGGCACGACAGCATGAAAGACCCCATTTGAACAAGGTTGGATGCCGAGCTACTCATGTCCCGTTCCTCGTCCTCAGTGATCTCACTGAAGGTATGTTCTTCCCCCCAGCCACGTACAACACCACGGGTACCAGATAGGTGACAACGAGCACCCTGGGATGCCTGTTGTGGTTGGTCTTCCTCCTGTTCCTCAAAGCCACATTCCTCCTTTGACTCCTCTTCCTCACAATCCTCTTCCAGCGTTGCCGCAGGTCCAGCAAGCGATGCTGATAAGGCTGTTTCTGGTGGTGATGGTGACCACAACTCTTCCTCTTCACGCTCATCTATGGGCTGATCCAGCACTCTTCGCAGGGCACGCTCCAGGAAGAAAACAAATGGTATGATGTCACTGATGGTGCCTTCGGTGCGACTGACTAGGTTTGTCACCTCCTCAAAAGGACGCATGAGCCTACAGGCATTGCCCATGAGCATCCAGTAATGTGGCAAAAAAAATCCTAGCTCCGCAGAGGCTGTCCTAGCACCCCGGTAAGTAGTCGTTAATGGATTTTTCTTGTTGGAGCAGGCGGTTGAACATTAGGAGTGTTGAATTCCAACGTGTCGGGCTGTTGCAAATCAAGCGCCTCACTGGCATGTTGTTTCGCCACTGGATATTGGAAAAGTGTGCCATGGCCGTGTAGGAATGCCTGAAATGGCCACACACCTTCCTGGCCTGCTTCAGGACGTCCTGTAAGCCTGGGTACTTATGCACAAAGCGTTGTACGATCAGATTACACACATGTGCCATGCACGGCACATGTGTCAACTTGCCCAAATTAAATGCCACCAACAAATTTCTTCCATTGTCACAAACCACTTTGCTGATCTCCAGTTGGTGCGGAGTTAGCCACTAATCCACCTGTGCGTTCAGGGCGGACAGGAGTGCTGGTCCGGTGTGACTCTCTGCTTTCAGGCAAGTCAACCCCAAGACGGCGTGACACTGCCGTATCCGGGATGTGGAATAGTACCAGGGGAGCTGTTGGGGTGACGTTGATGTGGAGCAAGATGCAGCAGCAGAAGAGGACTCAGCCGAGGAGGTTATGGAAGAGGATGGAGTAGGAGGACTAGAGGAGGTGGCAGCAGGCCTGCCTGCAAGTTGTGGCGGTGTCACCAACTCCTCTGCAGAGCCACTCATTCCATGCTTGGCAGCCATCAGCAGGTTTAACCAATGCACAGTGTAGCTGATATACCTGCCCTGACCATGCTTTGCAGACCAGGTATCAGTGGTCAGATGGACCCTTACCCCAACCCTGTGTGCCAGACATGCCATTACTTCCTTTTGCACTATCGAGTACAGGTTGGGGATTGCCTTTTGTGCAAAGAAATTTTGGCCGGGTACCTTCCACTGCGGTGTCCTAATAGCTACAAATTTTTGGAACTCCTCAGACTCCACCAGCTTTTATAGTAAAAGCTGGCGAGCTAAGAGTTCAGACAAGCCAGCTGTCAGATGCCGGGCAAGGGGGTGACTTTGTGACATTGGCTTCTTACGCTCAAACATGTCCTTGACAGACACCTGACTGTGGGCAGATGAGCAGGAACTGCTCAAGGTGAGAGACGGAGTGGCGGATGGTTGAGAGGGGGCAAGGAGGACAGCAGTGGTTGACGTGGCTGAAGATGCTGGACCAGGAGCAGGATGGCGGCTTTGAGTTTGTGTGCTGCTTGTACTCATGTGTTGATCCCATAGGCGTTTGTGATGTGCGATCATGTGCCTTCGCAAAACAGTTGTACCTAGGTGGGTGTTGGACATCTAATGACTCAGTTTCTTTTGGCACAGGTTGCAAATGGCATCGCTGTTGTCAGAGGCAGAGACACAAAAAAAATGCCACACTGCTGAGCTCTGCAATGACGGCATTCTGGCGGTGGCAACAGCATGCGTTGATTGGCGTGCTGTCTGGCTGACCCCGGGTGCCGATGCATGCTGTCTGACTGTGCCACTAGCTCCTTGCGACGACCTCCCCCTGCTTCCAACTCGTCTCCTCCTCCTCTCTGTCTCCCCATCTGAACTTTCCCCCTCTTCTTCTTCTCTTCTAGCGGGCACCCACGTGACATCCACGGACGCATCGTCATCATCAACTGCTTCACTTGTATCTGACAACTCAGCAAAGGAAGCAGCAGCGGGTACAACATCATCATCATCACACCGTACGTCCATGTGTGTAATGCTGCCTGACTGAGACATATCCCTGTTATCTACATCCTCTGCAATAATGGTTGCGCATCACTCATTTCTTCCAACTGATGTGTAAATAACTCCTCTGACAGATCAAGTGAAGCGGCTGTGGTGCTAGTGTTGGTGGTGGCGGCAGGCGGGCGAGTGGTAACTTGAGAGTTGCCCGAAGCTAAGCTGGAGGAGGATGGTGCTTCAAGGTTCCGAGAGGAAGCTGTAGAAGATTGTGTGTCCTGTGTTAGCCAGTCAACTATGTCCTCAGAACTTTTCGAGTTCAGGGTACGTGGCCTCTGAACACTGGGCATTATTCTAGGGCCAAAGGGAATCAAAGCACCACGACCACGACAGCCCCTGTGGGGTGGCCTGCCTCTGCCTGTCATTTTTTTTTTCAATTAGTGGTACTATGCATGCAAGCTACTGTGACAACAGATATGAGTGGCACTGTGCACTGGCAGAAGTTGGCAGAGTAGAAGCTGTGGGCCTGAAAAACACGCTTGCAGACAACTAACTGCTATTCAATCTATTACATTCAAAAAAAAAAAATTTTTTAATGTACACTACTGTTACACCAGATATTAGTTGCACTGGTGTGACACTGTGCCCTGGCAGGCCCTGAAACGCACACGCATGATGGAAACTGACTGCTATTATTTCACAGTCAAATTTCTAGTTTTTTTTTTTTAAATGTACACTACTGTTACACCAGATATGAGTTGCACTGGTGTGACACTGTGCCCTGGCTGGCCCTGAAACGCACACGCGTGAAGGAAACTGACTGCTATTATTTCACAATCAAATTTCTATTTTTTTTTCTTAATGTACACTACTGTTACACCAGATATGAGTTGCACTGGTGTGACACTGTGCCCTGGCAGGCCCTGAAATGCACACATGTGAAGGAAACTGACTGCTATTATTTCACAGTCAAATTTCTAGTTTTTTTTTTTAATGTACACTACTGTTACACCAGATATGAGTTGCACTGGTGTGACACTGTGTCCTGGCAGGCCCTGAAACGCACACGTGCGAAGGAAACTGACTGCTATTATTTCACAGTCAAATTTCTAGTTTTTTTTTTTAATGTACACTACTGTTACACCAGATATGAGTTGCACTGGTGTGACACTGTGCCCTGGCAGGCCCTGAAACGCACACGCGTGAAGGAAACTGACTGCTATTATTTCAAGTCAAATTTCTAGTTTTTTTTTTAATGTACACTACTGTTACACCTGATATGAGTTGCACTGGTGTGACACTGTGCCCTGGCAGGCCCTGAAACGCACACGTGTGAAGGAAACTGACTGCTATTTATTTCACAGTCAAATTTCTAGTTTTTTTTTTAATGTACACTACTGTTACACCAGATATGAGTTGCACTGGTGTGACACTGTGCCCTGGCAGGCCCTGAAACGCACACATGTGAAGGAAACTGACTGCTATTATTTCACAGTCAAATTTCTAGTTTTTTGTTTAATGTAAACTACTGTTACACCAGATATGAGTTGCACTGGTGTGACACTGTGCCCTGGCAGGCCCTGAAACGCACACGTGTGAAGGAAACTGACTGCTATTTATTTCACAGTCAAATTTCTAGTTTTTTGTTTAATGTACACTACTGTTACACCAGATATGAGTTGCACTGGTGTGACACTGTGCCCTGGCAGGGCCTGAAATGCACACGTGTGAAGGAAACTGACTGCTATTATTTCACAGTCAAATTTCTAGTTTTTTTTTAATGTACACTACTGTTACACCAGATATGAGTTGCACAGGTGTGACACTGTGCCCTGACAGGCCCTGAAACGCACACGTGTGAAGGAAACTGACTGCTATTATTTCACAGTCAAATTTCTAGGGTTTTTTTTAATGTACACTACTGTTACACCAGATATGAGTTGCACTGGTGTGACACTGTGCCCTGGCAGGCCCTGAAACACACACGTGTGAAGGAAACTGACTGCTATTATTTCACAGTCAAAAAAATGTTTTTTTTTTTTTTAAATCTACACTAATGTTACACCAGATATGAGTTGCACTGGTGTGGCACTGTGCCCTGGCAGGCCCTGAAATGCACACGTGTGAAGGAAACTGACTGCTATTATTTCACAGTCAAATTTCTAGTTTTTTTTTAATGTACACTACTGTTACACCAGATATGAGTTGCACTGGTGTGACACTGTGCCCTGGCAGGCCCTGAAACGCACACGTGTGAAGGAAACTGACTGCTATTATTTCACAGTCAAATTTCTAGTTTTTTTTTTTAATGTACACTACTGTTACACCAGATATGAGTTGCACTGGTGTGACACTGTGCCCTGGCAATCCCTGAAACGCACACGCGTGAAGGAAACTGACTGCTATTATTTCACAGTCAAAAAAGTGTTTTTTTTTTAATGTACACTACTGTTACACCAGATATGAGTTGCACTGGTGTGACACTGAGCCCTGGCAGGCCCTGAAACGCACATGTGTGAAGGAAACTGACTGCTATTATTTCACAGTCAAAAAAGTGTTGTTTTTTTTAAATGTACACTACTGTTACACCAGATATGAGTTGCACTGGGGTGACACTGTGCCCTGGCAGACCCTGAAATGCACACGTGTGAAGGAAACTGACTGCTATTATTTCACAGTCAAATTTCTAGGTTTGTTTTTTTTAATGTACACTACTGTTACACCAGATATGAGTTGCACTGGTGTGACACTGTGCCCTGGCAGGCCCTGAAACGCACACGTGTGAAGGAAACTGACTGCTATTATTTCACAGTCAAATTTCTAGTTTTTTTTTTTAATGTACACTACTGTTACACCAGATATGAGTTGCACTGGTGTAACACTGTGCCCTGGCAATCCCTGAAACGCACACGCGTGAAGGAAACTGACTGCTATTATTTCACAGTCAAAAAAGTGTTTTTTTTTTAATGTACACTACTGTTACACCAGATATGAGTTGCACTGGTGTGACACTGAGCCCTGGCAGGCCCTGAAACGCACATGTGTGAAGGAAACTGACTGCTATTATTTCACAGTCAAAAAAGTGTTGTTTTTTTTAAATGTACACTACTGTTACACCAGATATGAGTTGCACTGGGGTGACACTGTGCCCTGGCAGACCCTGAAATGCACACGTGTGAAGGAAACTGACTGCTATTATTTCACAGTCAAATTTCTAGGTTTGTTTTTTTTAATGTACACTACTGTTACACCAGATATGAGTTGCACTGGTGTGACACTGTGCCCTGGCAGGCCCTGAAACGCACACGTGTGAAGGAAACTGACTGCTATTATTTCACAGTAAAAAAAGTGTTGTTTTTTTTAAATGTACACTACTGTTACACCAGATATGAGTTGCACTGGTGTGACACTGAGCCCTGGCAGGCCCTGAAACGCACATGTGTGAAGGAAACTGACTGCTATTATTTCACAGACAAAAAAGTGTTGTTTTTTTTAAATGTACACTACAGTTACACCAGATATGAGTTGCACTGGTGTGACACTGTGCCCTGGCAGGCCCTGAAACGCACACGTGTGAAGGAAACTGACTGCTATTATTTCACAGTCAAAAAAGTGTTGTTGTTTTTTTAAATGTACACTACTGTTACACCAGATATGAGTTTCACTGGTGTGACACTGTGCCCTGGCAGGCCCTGAAACGCACATGTGTGAAGGAAACTGACTACTATTATTTCACAGTCAAAAAAGTGTTGTTTTTTTAAATATACACTACTGTTACACCAGATATGAGTGGTGGCACTGAGCAAGTGGGCACAGTATACGCTGTGAGCCTGACACACACGCTGGCTGGAAGGCAGGCAACTGCAATTAGATTACACAGGGAAAAAAAAAGCAGACTGATGTTCTAGCCCTAAAAAGGGCTTTTTGGGGGGCTGTCCTTACAGCAGAGATCATATGAGTCCTTCAGGACTGTAGTGGACACTGAATACACTAGCCTAGCTATCGATTTCCCTATTAAATCAGCAGCAGCTACACTGTCCCTCCTCTCACTAAGAATGCAGCTTCCGAATGAATCTAAAATGGATGCTGTCCAGGAGGTGGGAGGGTCTGGGAGGGAGGGTCTGCTGCTGATTGGCTGGAATGTGTCTGCTGACTGTGAGGTACAGGGTCAAAGTTTACTCAATGATGACGAATAGGGAGCGGACCGAACATCGCATATGTTCGCCCGCGGCGGCAAACGCAAACAAGCTATGTTCGCCGGGAAGTATTCACCGGTGAACTATTCGGGACATCTCTATTAATAACTAATAAAGTGGGCACCAAAGATTCATATGTAGACCCCCTCTGAGGAAGCGTTCTGTGAAATGCGCGGCAGAGGTCCAACAGGAGCAGCTGTGTCTCTCCCGTTTGTTGTTTTTAATTTGCTTATCTGGGTTTAACAATATATATATATATATATATATATATATATATATATATATATATATATATATATATATATATATATATATGTCTTAAAAAAACTTCTACATATGAATCTATGATGCCCACTTTATTAGTTATTAACATTTAAAAGTAATACAGCCCTCGGATTGTAAGTGCTTAGCTTACTTGAGTATAATATAAATCAGTGGGCTCATATAAACAATCATTATGAATATTTGAGCTATCTATATTAACCTTTAAACCAGGTTTAAGTGTTTTAATTCACTTGCCTTTGCTACAGCATGAATGTGTGTTCCTAGTTTATTTAATAAAGTCTATAATGTATGAATGAAATGGAACTTTTTAACAATAGAAGAATCATCTGAATTACATTAGATTGTTTTGGAGTTAAAAATCATTATATTCTTGTGGGGTTCTTTGCTACAAACTATGTTTTATCCTTTTATACAATTAGTTTATCTAGTTGTTTTGTTCTGTCTAACCTAGAATCCACATCAGATGTTGGTCTAAGTAATTAAAAATAATTAATGTATCATTCCAATTTGAAGGTACATTTATTTTGATATGTATATAGGAGCAACATCTGTTACTACTTAACTCGAATAACCCCCAACCTTATATGTTCTAAAAACTACCAAAAGTAGTCAGATTGTGCCAAACTTGCGTTCGGAACATCTGTAGCGACGTAACCATCAATCTGTGTCGGACTGAGACCGGCGGATCGTTTGTTACGTCTCTATATTCTACTTTTGCCGGTCTCTAGGGTTTGATAACTACAGTGAATCAGGCTCGCCACAAATACGCTGTGGAATTCCAGCGTATTTGCGGTTGACAGCTTGATAAATAGAGGCCATAGAATCAATAGGTGATACTCTCTTCACATCTGACAAACACTGTACTCTGCACTCATTCAATATTAAACAATGCTTAATTTTCACAGCACTTTAGAAGTATATTTTTGGTATTTCAAAATTCCTTAAAAATGCAACCCATTTCAAGTGAATACTGTAGAAGAACAGAATGATAAAAACAATGCTGGAATATGATGTTATTATTTTAATAGTTATATTTTAGTTTAAATACAAACATTATCTGACTTTCCAGATTGCCTCTTTTTTTCTAATTTTAATTTAGTGTGTGAACAAAACTAATGCTATTTGAAAATATAAAAGGCTATTAAAAAATATTGTTATTTTTTTGTTGGACTATAAAGAACATCTGAGCTCAAATGCTTCCTCAAATAAATGAGAGACTCAGGGCTAAATTATAAGTCAGGCGCAAACGTTTTTGGGCAAGTAATATTGTGTTTTCGCAAGCATTTTCAATTGCACTGATATTACAAGTTGAGCAAAATTCTTACCGCAATCTCAGAGCTGTGGTTAACTGTTTTCTGAAAGTAAAAATTTGCACAAAACACATCAAAAATACATTACAAAGTACAGTTACACTTATAATAACACTATCTAATAAAAATTATTTTAAAAAAAATAATACGCAAAAAAGTTATAAAGGCTCAAATATATGAGATCTCAGGTGTTAGAAGAAAAAGCCACCAAAGGACTTTAACATCTCCAAAGATGTATTTGTATGTATATAGATATGTTTAACTGTGCGATTACTGTAATTATTTCAATATTCCAATATGATATATAATATACCTATATAACCATCTATATATTTTGGTATTTGTGTTAAAAACCATCAGAAATATGTATTTATGAATAAATAGAACATATGCCACTATATTAAGAAAATTGGAATATGAACTATTCATATTTTCATTTTGGGTTAGCACAATTGTGAACATTTGATCATATTTGTGCGAGAGAGTGGGTGTTTTTTTTTTTTTTCTCCTTTGACTCCCATGGGGGAATATGTGAACTTGCACACGATATTGGATGTTCAGATTTTTGCGCTAGTTGTGTTACCGCTTGAGCAAAATATTTGTTTTTTTTTACTTGTAATACAAGTGCAACCTGACTAGCGCAAAACACTTAACTCTAGTGGAGTTTTAGCGATTGCGAAAACACAATATACTGCACCACTTCTAATGTAGCCCTCAATCTGTTAAAATGAAACTGTTAAATTCTGCTGAATTTACCACTCAGATCAAATATTAGTGTAAAAAGTAGTGTGAGAGATTAAGAATAGGTATCTCATGAGAGAAAAGGAGTTATCTATTACTTGTAATGTTCAGTTCTAAATAATGCAATTCTCAGATAATTCTGATAGGCAGTGACATTTGTTTCCACATTCTTTTACACATTGTGCAAATTAAATGACACATGCATCAATCAGGCAGTTAACACAATACATGATTGCGGAGGAGATAACTAAACTTTTCTGTAAAAGTTAATAAGAATTACTCATAAGACTGTAGCTAAATTTTTCCAAAAGTATTTAAAGTTACAATGTTTCATGTGCTTTTAATAATTAAAGGGACATTCCGGTCAAAATTTAAATGCACATAGATAAATTACATATTTCAATAGACATATATTTGCATTATACATGTATTGACAAAAATGCTTCTAGTAAAAGTTATGACTATTTTAGAGTTAGCATTTTATTCTGCACGTGCATGTGAGGTATAACTAAATATTGTCACTGCACCAGCATTTTAAATACCGCAGCTTTTTAGAGAGTCAGCGGGGCTTGTATCATGTCAGCAATTACCAATTATTGAGTATTGAGTGCTAAGCACTTTCCCACCTGGGTGCTAAGCTGCTTTAAGGAGGGTTTTTTTGGGGTGTTTTTTTTTTAATATATTTTTTTAACTTTTTTTTTTCTTTTCAGATCCTCAAGACTTACACTGCTGGAAAGGTTAGCCGATTTTCCAATAGTGGGTCTTGGGGGGCTGTAGCTGCTTAGATGCCTGAGATACAGGCTTTTAAGCAGCATGCCCCCTGCTCCTATACGTAACATTGTGAATTTTAAATAAAGTTGCATGGTGACGTCATCACATCATTGAACGTGACATCACCAGGCATAACGTGAAGCCCCGGCGATGCCTGTCACTATGCAGGCCCGATCACCGGGGTAGGAGTGGGTGGGAGTCCCCAGATCTCCCTCAAGGTGGGAGAGTGCTAGCAACGGCTCTGAGCCGTCGTTAGCACTAGAGTGGGAAACTCTGCAATGGCTCAGAGCCGTCGTTAGCACTCAAGGGGTTAAGAGATGATTCAAGCATCTTAGGCTCTCTGAGCAAGTGCTGTAATTAAAATGCTGGTGCATGGTGCATACTTAAATACACTTTTAAAATAGCTATACCTTTTATTAGAAGCATCTTTGCTAATACTTGTATATTACAAAAATGCTTCTATTCAAAACTGAAATGCATTCATGTGGATTTTAATTTAGGCTGGAATGTCCTTTTAATGAAGAAACAGTTGAATCTGCAAGAGATTGAAGCAAATACTTTAATCTCTGTTATTCCTTACCTTACCCTTGTATCTGTAGTGCTGTTCACCTTTTAAAGTGGTGCTATTTACAGGTCTTCACTTTTGGAGCATTTTTTGAGTTATGAAAGCCACTGCAAAACTGTTTCCTACATTATTTCTCCATGCAGCCCTGCAGCTTAATTGCACAGTGCTCCATCTCTACCAAGTGTTCTGAACAAACATCCTCACTACATGAGTTCAGTACTTAATTTAAAAGAAAGTGGCACCAAACTAGTGTGATGTCATTAGCCATTTCCTATAACATGTTAGGCATTATCCATTATAGTTGCCTTTGCCTTGAGTCAGTCTGTTCCTTCATATATAATATTGTTACAAAGAATCCTGTATACACTGCTGTCATATAGTACACAGTCATACAAAAAAAAAGGTGTTTTAAAGGGACATTAAACTGCTAGGCACAACTACTTTACATTGGTTACTACTCACCATGCTATTTTTTTTCCTCTTTTGCCTGCAACTCTCTTTAAACCTGTTTCCTTATTTTAACCCTTTACTAGTGCTAGTTAGTGAAATGCTGCATCTTCACACTGGACAACTCCATTTTGGAGTTTATGTATTCATGCACACTTACAGAAGTGGCGCACATTCATAGATCAGTCATAGGGGTCAATTTGTCAATCTCTGTAGCGTATCATGTCCGCCAGACATCGCTGAATGCCAACAGCGTTATGTAACTTTTAAATTGTGTTTAAAAAATGTAAAGATGTAAAGCTTCTGCTTTCTATTGAGGGAGATAATCCATTGTGCAAGGATCAGCTGTCAAAAAACTTGTAACATCACAGATCTGCAATAGTGCACTGCTTCTATCACAAGATGCAACAATACGTGCATTACAAGATGGTGGTGTCCAGTGCAGAGCTTTGGATTCTGTAGTGGTTAAAATAAGAGAACAGATTTAAAGAGAGCTGCGGGTACAGAAGGAAAACACTAGCATGGTGAGTAGTAATCAGGCAACTGTATTTGTACCTAGGAGTTTAATTATCCTTTAAGAAAAGATACCACGACAATGGAGCCCAAAGATTTAAATTTGAAAACAGAAGTAAATTTGATTTTTTTTTCAAAATTGTACATTCCATCAGAATCACAAAGGTTTAATTTGTATCTCCATGTCCTTTAAAGAGACATAATTTTAGACACCGACACTTCTGCTGTACTCTGATTCAAGTTTTCTGCTTTCTGATTTGCTTACAGGAATATGGTACTAAAAGAAGTTATCTGACTTCTATTTTTGATTCTTTATTGAAATGAATGTTAGCTGGACAATTATGTTGACACTGTTAATTTTGATTTTGATAATTTATATCAAAATCTGCACATGAAAAGAAACAGAATAAAATGTGTTTGCATAAGTTGTAATTACATATATAGGGTCACATGTATTAATGTGCATGCATACAAGGTTCTCAACTTGAGAACTTGTCCACATGGCTTTGTGGCACACAGGCAATGGACCCTGTTCTTCTGCTGCCATTATGAACGCACAAGAGAAGGGCCTGTCAATCACTCTGAGAGAGCGAGTGATTAAAGAAGCAGGAAGCAGGCTTGCATGTGTGAAAATGCCCCACAAGGGCTCCATTGCAGCTTACGCTGCTTAGTACATGGAGCCCATAGTTTTAATTAATGATCATATCATTTTTATTTTAAGTAACAAAAAGGTTTCAGTTTCCCAAATACTATTCTTAATGTCATTAGTTGGTTTTGGAAACAGTTTTTTGTATAGCCATTAGCAAAATATATTGTTGTATTTTCTTAATTCCATTGCATTCTTTTTACATTTACACAAGTTTACACTAGGCATACATTACATTTACGTTGGTAAGTGCATTAATGTTAATTTTAGATCTCTAAAAACTATAATATTTATAAAGAGATATCAACAAACAAATATATAACTGCAAATAGAGAGAAATAATTTGGCTACTCAACCCTGATTAATATTGTTTTTAAAACTAGAATTATTATGATTTCCATTATTTTGTTGTTCTTCATACTTGTTTGGCCATTGTAACTGTCTAACTCAGTTTGACCCTGCACTGTAAAAGCATTCTAGATTTTAAGATATTTTCTATTTTTGATATATCTGAACTTGATTTTTACAAAATTATCAAGGACATGCTCATGTACAAAGGAAACAATTATCTTGTTTAAAATAATGCCAAATATCCTTGGATGCATTTACAATAAAATACATAGCAGGAAGTCGAGCATACTTGAAATGTCTTTGTGCTGGCAAAAAACACTATCATTTTTTTTCCCTACATTAAATAAATTTGTGTCTTTTTTTAGACAGCAGAATTTTAAGCAGCTCTAATGAGGTAATGCTTGTGGTTGACTTTATAATTTGCTTTATGTATTTTTTTGGTCTAATAAAAAATATTACCTGCAAATGTAATGCATCTGGAGATTGAATACAGTCTATGTGGTCAATTTATTAAAGGGACACTGAACCCAACATTTTTTCTTTCATGATTTAAATAGAGCATGACATTTTAAGCAACTTTCTAATTTACTCCTATAATTAAATGTTCTTTATTCTCTTGGTATCTTTATTTGAAAAGCAAGAATGTAAGTTTAGATGCCAGCCCATTTTTGGTGAACAACCAGAGTTGTTCTTGCTGATCGGTGGATAAATTCATCAACCAATAAAAAACTGCTGTCCAGAGTCCTAAAAAAAAGCTTAGATGCCTTCTTTTTCAAATAAAGATAGCAAGAGAATGAAGAAAATTGATAATAGGAGTAAATTAGAAAGTTGCTTAAAATTGCATGCTCTATCTGAATCACGAAAGAAAAAAGTTTGGGTTCAGTGTCCCTTTAAGCTCCATAACCTGTCCGTCTGCTCTGAGGCGGTGGACAGAAATCAACCCGATCAAATACAATCGGGTTGATTGACAACCCCTGGGGGAGCATTGCACAAGCAGTTCATAAGACTTGCTGGTGCAATGATAAATTGATGTGCAGCGGAAATGATACTCTACAACGTATCATGTCCGCTTGCACATTAATAAATTGACCCCAATGTTGGTTTTAAGACACACAATTGCCATTTTAAAACTAATATAAATACATAAGGGTAGTGAATGATAAAAATACATTTTTGCTGTAATCACAACTCCAATATTTTAGGTCTGACAAGAACCTTTCATGAGTAATTCATATTCTTACGCAATGACTATAAAAATAGTCTGGAAATTACCTTCACTGCTTCTTTTTTATTATACAGCTTTATCGCTAATTAAATATCAGACAAATGAATCACTGAAAAAGGTGTATGATTCTCAAGCATTTAACAAGCACACTGTGCAATGGACGGCATTTAAACACAACACCACAAAAGCCTTTTTTATTACATTGTATCGATGTGTATTTAAATTGTTCCAAAAAGATAAATATATTGTTGCTAAATATTAGTAATTAATTATTAGTGTTATAAATATATTCAAATGCAAGGTCTTCAAAAGAATTCAGGAACATTGGGAACACATACGTTTAAAAAAAATCAAATGCCACTAAGAAGCATTTTTTATGTGCTGACAAATATATTTATGTAAAAGGAATATCCACAGCCATGGAAAACCAATACCGTCCCCCCTTTATAAATAACCTCAACACTGAATTAAAACAAGTTCCGATCCATTATAATGAATAAAGCCACATTTATCTTTCAGTGCAGAGAACAAGCTCCACTGTGAAGGATACAGGCAAAAGAAAATCACCTTCAAAACCTTTCAAAACAAAGAAACTTAAACCAGGGAAAAACACTCTGTATGAAGCAGGTCACTCTGAAATATGCACAACAAACATCTAAAATACATTACAATGTGCAGTTACACTCATAATAACACTGTCTAATAAAAAATATTTAAAATAAATATAGCACAAAGGGCTCAAAAATATGAGGTCTCCGGTGTAAGAAGAAAAAAAAAGGCAGGCAAAGGGCTTTAACATTTAGATACATACATATACATGTCTAAAGATGTATATGTATTCATAAATGTATGATATGTGTGTATGTATGTATTTATGTATTTATATGTGTATACAGGGAGTGCAGAATTATTAGGCAAGTTGTATTTTTGAGGATTAATTTTATTATTGAACAACAACCATGTTCTCAATGAACCAAAAATACTCATTTATATCAAAGCTGAATATTTTTGGAAGTAGTTTTTAGTTTGTTTTTAGTTTTAGCTATTTTAGGGGGTTATCTGTGTGTGCAGGTGACTATTACTGTGCATAATTATTAGGCAACTTAACAAAAACCAAATATATACCCATTTCAATTATTTATTTTTACCAGTGAAACCAATATAACATCTCAACATTCACAAATATACATTTCTGACATTCAAAAACAAAACAAAAACAAATCAGTGACCAATATAGCCACCTTTCTTTGCAAGGACACTCAAAAGCCTGCCATCCATGGATTCTGTCAGTGTTTTGATCTGTTCACCATCAACATTGCGTGCAGCAGCAACCACAACCTCCCAGACACTGTTCAGAGAGGTGTACTGTTTTCCCTCCTTGTAAATCTCACATTTGATGATGGACCACAGGTTCTCAATGGGGTTCAGATCAGGTGAACAAGGAGGCCATGTCATTAGATTTTCTTCTTTTATACCCTTTCTTGCCAGCCATGCTGTGGAGTACTTGGACGCGTGTGATGAAGCATTGTCCTGCATGAAAATCATGTTTTTCTTGAAGGATGCAGACTTCTTCCTGTACCACTGCTTGAAGAAGGTGTCTTCCAGAAACTGACAGTAGGACTGGGAGTTGAGCTTGACTCCATCCTCAACCCGAAAAGGCCCCACAAGCTCATCTTTGATGATACCAGCCCAAACCAGTACTCCACCTCCACCTTGCTGGCGTCTGAGTCGGACTGGAGCTCTCTGCCCTTTACCAATCCAGCCACGGGCCCATCCATCTGGCCCATCAAGACTCACTCTCATTTCATCAGTCCATAAAACCTTAGAAAAATCAGTCTTGAGATATTTCTTGGCCCAGTCTTGACGTTTCCGCTTGTGTGTCTTGTTCAGTGGTGGTCGTCTTTCAGCCTTTCTTACCTTGTCCATGTCTCTGAGTATTGCACACCTTGTGCTTTTGGGCACTCCAGTGATGTTGCAGCTCTGAAATATGGCCAAACTGGTGGCAAGTGGCATCTTGGCAGCTGCACGCTTGACTTTTCTCAGTTCATGGGCAGTTATTTTGCGCCTTGGTTTTTCCACACGCTTCTTGCGACCCTGTTGACTATTTTGAATGAAACGCTTGATTGTTCGATGATCACGCTTCAGAAGCTTTGCAATTTTAAGAGTGCTGCATCCCTCTGCAAGATATCTCACTATTTTTGACTTTTCTGAGCCTGTCAAGTCCTTCTTTTGACCCATTTTGCCAAAGGAAAGGAAGTTGCCTAATAATTATGCACACCTGATATAGGGTGTTGATGTCATTAGACAACACCCCTTCTCATTACAGAGATGCACATCACCTAATATGTTTAATTGGTAGTAGGCTTTCGAGCCTATACAGCTTGGAGTAAGACAACATGCATAAAGAGGATGATGTGGTCAAAATACTCATTTGCCTAATAATTCTGCACTCCCTGTATATGGAGAAGATCACCTTGTTCTTCCCATCCCCTCCAGCAAAGGTCAGAGCAAGTAGGGTAAAAGTTTGGTAGTTTGGTAGGGACCAAATGCCATCTGGTCAGCATTTTATAGTACAATTCGTACATGGTGGTATAGTGTATGGCGGCCCTGGCTACAGTTATAGCTTGAATCCATTGTTTACATGAGTACTCACATCTCCATTATTGCTCCCAAGTAGTTATATGTTTTGTTATGAAGGTGAGTGTATCTTGTAGGAGATATTAATAATGTATCGAGAATGGTTTGTAAAGATGGAGAGCAGTGCACCATCTGGTCAAGTCTCGTAAGACTTCTCCGAGAAAGCCCTGTATATCTGATTGATCAACCAAGCTTGTATCTAGGTAGAAATCTTGAATTGCTTGTGGAGGGAGTCCTCTGTATTGATTAGCGTGAGTATTACAGTGCTAGCTTTAGGGCTCAGGGTAAAATGGATATTATAAGCCTGATTAAAACTTTTCAGGTCATAATAAAAAATAAAAAAAATAACCATTGGCATAACTCTCAATCAGATTGCAGTACATAAAATGTTACAATTAACATAAATTTCAACACTATTACACACCTACTTTTGGTCATTAATGTTAAAGTAAGCAACAAGTCACATTGTCTTGGGGTTTATCCCCAATCTTACATATCTCCATGTCTCACGAGGTGGGTCTCTTAGACCATTAAGTTGATCTGTATCCCCAGATGGTACTCGCCATATGTAGAGCCTGCAAGAAAAAGAGAAAACAAGCATGCAATAAATTTGGATTTAGTACTGTTCTAGAGGAAGAGAAGTTAAGATTAATGCATCTAGCTCATTGTAGGTGCAGAAGTTGAAGGAGGGTGTCTCCTATTGGGTTGAGAGGATCTCTGGGTTAGAGGTTTCCAGTCTGGGGCTGATGCCCTTTGTGATTGGAAGGAGGACTTGCTTGTAGATGCCAGATTGGTCTCCAGCAAAAGGTCCCACATGCTCAATAGTAGAAGCTATGCACTGATTGCCATCCTTGGTTATGAAGAGCCGTATTGGGAAACCCCATTAATACTTAATGCCTATGTCTCTTAAGATCTTAGTACAGAACTGGAAATTTCTTCTCAGTTGTAGAGTATTAGGGGAGAGATATGGGAAAAGTTGTAATCCTACAAACTTGGCTATCAGGGATCTTTGTTTGGCAGCCATTCTAAGCAGCATTTCTCTGAATGTATAATAATGAAAGCACACTATGACATATCTGGGTTTATCCTCATCTAAAGCTCTTGGTCTGAAGGCTCTATGTGCTCTATCCATTATGGCCTCTTTGTCCACCGATGTTCCTAGTACCGTTTTAAATAAGTCTTGTAGGTATTCCTCGAGATCTTGTGGTGAGACTGCCTCCGGCATTCCCCTGATCCTGACATTGTTGCGTTGGGATCTATCTTCTAGATCCGACAGTTACATCTCAAGGTCAAAGATCTGAGTTGCCAGGTTTTGAGTATGGCTCAAAAGATTTGCTTGGTCCACTATGAGGTCTTTTTGTTTGCATTCCAAGGTGTCTGTCCATTCGCCAATTACAGCTATATCCCTTTTAAGGTCCACATGTGCTTTATCATACTTCTTAGGCTAACAGTCATGGTGTGTGGCCAGAATAGATTTCAAAGAGTCTACTTTATTGTTAGATGAACGATCAGCTTGAGAGGACAGTGAAGAGTGGCTTTTGAATGTTGGGATTGTCTGTAAATCCAATGAAGCCATGTTGTCTTGGCTTTCACCTTCCGAGGAAGTATGCATGTTCAGTGCTGGTTGGTGAAAATGGTCTGTGCGTTTTGGAGTGGAGGAATTCTTCTGTGTCTTTCGAAGGATTGAGACATCTTTATTTTTTTGAGAGTTAGATGAGGCAATGTGACTTGTAATACACTGTGAATGTGATTATAGTTGTGATATCTTGCTAGAGCTACATGGAGCAGAGGCTGACAGGGTTGAGACAGATCTTGAGGTTACTCACATTTTTTAATGAGAATTAGGCCGCAGAGTGAAAACCACCAGGGGTGGGGTAGGCCTAGTTTTGGAGGTGGTGAGAGGGCGACCCTCTGTTAGACTTGGCAGTTGACTTTATTGGTGGTGTAAAGTCCAGCCTATATCTTAGGCCTCAGTTTATTAGTGGGGTTTCGAACTGTGGCTTTAGACTAGGTTAGTCCCACTGTGAACTGTAGTAGTTAAAGTAATTAATTGAGGACCTGCACCTCTAAGATGTACTGCTTATGCAGTAGTGATACTCTGTTTTTGTTCATGTTAATGGTCTTATAACTGTGAGCTTCTGTGTCTCACTGTGGCAGAATTTTTGTACTGGCCTAGGCCCAAAATCGCACCAACTGTACACTTGGCTATTCATCACTGGTCAGTAGCACAAGAGTTTATTGTTGTTCTCCTTTGGTGAGTTTTAGATTAAGGGAGGCCTCCTTAACTAGAGATATGTGTGAGATGGGAGTCTCGTGGGTTAGTGATTTCTCTGTAAAGCCTCAGGTTCCCTAATGGCGCAGTTTGTGACTTGATCCTATTAAAACCTTCCAGAGACCCTCTGGAGGTGAAGAGGACCCTGGTGTTGAGGTGAGTGAAGGGAGTTTTGAGGGTTAGTGGTCACCCAGGTGGGTCTTTAATTATCTAGTGGCACAGTAAGCGGTTTAGTTTAGTTAAAGCCTCCAGAGCGGAGCCCTGACCCTCCGGAGGTGAAGAAAACCCTGGCCTTGGGATATCTGGTGCTGAGTAGTACTCATATCAAATTGGACCTCTGATCCATATGGCCTTGGGTAAGCTGCCTGCTTGCATGAGACTCCCTTGGTGTCAGCCTGACATCTATGGAACTCCAGAGCAGAGCCCCGACCCTGTGGATGGTGGTTAGAGGTCACGGGAGAGCGAGGTTTGATTGCTATTGTCTCTGTGTGCAGCACGGCTCGCCAAGTGGCTCTCCCCCTGCAGTAACTGCGGATCTCCTTTCAAGCCAGTTGGTGGTCTAATTTCAGGCTTGTTTGTGCAGGATGGAGGCTTAGTTCATTTAGAACATAATTACACATTTAATAGCAAGTCCCCTTGGCAACCTCACTAGCATCTATGAAACTAGTCCACTATCACTAATGTAAGATGAAGAATGCCACTTTTATTGAGGAATATTTAGGTAACAGAGACGCCAATACCAACAGAGTAGAATACTGCAGGTAACAAATGCAATACGAATATTAAGATGGTAACACATGTTAAATGTTCTGCTCTAAAATAGCTGGTAGAGAAGATGATTATAAAGATAATGGACTTGAATCAATAAGTGTGTTGATGAGCTAAGTGTAACCATAGTAAGGCTGAAAACACAGAGCATGATGCTTGGTATCAAAACCCAGATATAGCTTTCATTTAGCAGTATACTAGAATATGTCAACAGAAAACTCAAAAGTAGTGATGTCGTGAATAGTTTGCCAGCGAATAGTTCCCGGCAAACATACGCCTAGATTTAGAGTTGGGCGGTAGCCGTGAAAACCAGCGTTAGAGGCTCCTAACGCTGGTTTTTACCGCCCTCTGGTATTTGGAGTCAGTCAGGAAAGGGTCTAACGCTCACTTTCCAGCCGCGACTTTTCCATACCGCAGATCCCCTTACGTCATTTGCGTATCCTATCTTTTCAATGGGATCTTTCTAACGCCGGTATTTAGAGTCGTAGCTGAAGTGAGCGTTAGAAATCTGACGACAAAACTCCAGCCGCAGAAAAAAGTCAGTACAGGGGGTGCGGAATTATTAGGCAAATGAGTATTTTGACCACATCATCCTCTTTATGCATGTTGTCTTACTCCAAGCTGTATAGGTTCGAAAGCCTACTACCAATTAAGCATATTAGGTGATGTGCATCTCTGTAATGAGAAGGGGTGTGGTCTAATGACATCAACACCCTATATCAGGTGTGCATAATTATTAGGCAACTTCCTTTCCTTTGGAAAAATGGGTCAAAAGAAGGACTTGACAGGCTCAGAAAAGTCAAAAATAGTGAGATATCTTGCAGAGGGATGCAGCACTCTTAAAATTGCAAAGCTTCTGAAGCGTGATCATCGAACAATCAAGCGTTTCATTCAAAATAGTCAACAGGGTCGCAAGAAGCGTGTGGAAAAACCAAGGCGCAAAATAACTGCCCATGAACTGAGAAAAGTCAAGCGTGCAGCTGCCAAGATGCCACTTGCCACCAGTTTGGCCATATTTCAGAGCTGCAACATCACTGGAGTGCCCAAAAGCACAAGGTGTGCAATACTCAGAAACATGGCCAAGGTAAGAAAGGCTGAAAGACGACCACCACTGAACAAGACACACAAGCTGATATGTCAAGACTGGGCCAAGAAATATCTCAAGACTGATTTTTCTAAGGTTTTATGGACTGATGAAATGAGAGTGAGTCTTGATGGGCCAGATGGATGGGCCCGTGGCTGGATTGGTAAAGGGCAGAGAGCTCCAGTCCGACTCAGACACCAGCAAGGTGGAGGTGGAGTACTGGTTTGGGCTGGTATCATCAAAGATGAGCTTGTGGGGCCTTTTCGGGTTGAGGATGGAGTCAAGCTCAACTCCCAGTCCTACTGCCAGTTTCTGGAAGACACCTTCTTCAAGCAGTGGTACAGGAAGAAGTCTGCATCCTTCAAGAAAAACATGATTTTCATGCAGGACAATGCTCCATCACACGCGTCCAAGTACTCCACAGCGTGGCTGGCAAGAAAGGGTATAAAAGAAGAAAATCTAATGACATGGCCTCTTTGTTTACCTGATCTGAACCCCATTGAGAACCTGTGGTCCATCATCAAATGTGAGATTTACAAGGAGGGAAAACAGTACACCTCTCTGAACAGTGTCTGGGAGGCTGTGGTTGCTGCTGCACGCAATGTTGATGGTGAACAGATCAAAACACTGACAGAATCCATGGATGGCAGGCTTTTGAGTGTCCTTGCAAAGAAAGGTGGCTATATTGGTCACTGATTTGTTTTTGTTTTGTTTTTGAATGTCAGAAATGTATATTTGTGAATGTTGAGATGTTATATTGGTTTCACTGGTAAAAATAAATAATTGAAATGGGTATATATTTGTTTTTTGTTAAGTTGCCTAATAATTATGCACAGTAATAGTCACCTGCACACACAGATATCCCCCTAAAATAGCTATAACTAAAAACAAACTAAAAACTACTTCCAAAACTATTCAGCTTTGATATTAATGAGTTTTTTGGGTTCATTGAGAACATGGTTGTTGTTCAATAATAAAATTAATCCTCAAAAATACAACTTGCCTAATAATTCTGCACTCCCTGTAGTTAAGAGCTTTCTGGGCTAACGCCGGTTTATAAAGCTCTTAACTACTGTGCTCTAAAGTACACTAACACCCATAAACTACCTATGTACCCCTAAACCGAGGTCCCCCCACATCACCGCCACTCGATTAAATTTTTTTAACCCCTAATCTGCCGACCGCCACCTACGTTATACTTATGTACCCCTAATCTGCTGCCCCTAACACCGCAGACCCCTATATTATATTTATTAACCCCTAACCTGCCCCCCACAATGTCGCCGCCAGCTACCTACAATAATTAACCCCTAATCTGCTGACCGCAAAGCGCCTCCACCTACGTTATCCTTATGTACCCTAATCTGCTGCCCCTAACACCGCCGACCCCTATATTATATTTATTAACCCCTAATCTGCCCCCTCAACGTCGCCTCCACCTGCCTACATTTATTAACCCCTAATCTGCCGAGCGGACCGCACCGCTACTATAATGAAGTTATTAACCCCTAATCCGCCTCACTCCCACCTCAATAACCCTATAATAAATAGTATTAAGCCCCCTAATAAAATAACAAAGCCCCCCAAAATAAAAAAATGCCCTACCCTATTCTAAATTAAAAAAGTTCAAAGCTCTTTTACCTTACCAGCCCTGAACAGGGCCCTTTGCGGGGCATGCCCCAAAGAATTCAGCTCTTTTGCCTGTAAAAAAAAACACATACAATACCCCCCCCCCAACATTACAACCCACCACCCACATACCCCTAATCTAACCCAAACCCCCCTTAAATACACCTAACACTAAGCCCCTGAAGATCTTCCTACCTTATCTTCACCATGCCAGGTTCACCGATTGGTCCTCGGAAGTCTTGATCCAAGCCTCGGAAGTGTTGATCCAAGCCCAAGCGGGGGGCTGAAGAGTGACGTCCATCCTCGGGCTGAAGTCTGGATCCAAGCGGCGGCTGAAGAAATCCATCATCGGGCTGAAGTCGGAAGTCCATCATCGGGATGAAGTCTTCTATCAAGCAGCATCTTCAATCTTCTTTCTTCCGGAGCTGAGCGGAGCCATCTTCTTCCCAGCCGACGCGGATCCATCCTCTTCTAACGACGCCTACTAGCCGAATGACGGTTCCTTTAAATGGCGTCATCCAAGATGGCGTCCGTCGAATTCCGATTGGCTGATAGGATTCTATCAGCCAATCGGAATTAAGGTAGGAAAATTCTGATTGGCTGATGGAATCAGCCAATCAGATTCAAGTTCAATCCGATTGGCTGATCCGATCAGCCAATCAGATTGAGCTCGCATTCTATTGGCTGTTCCGATCAGCCAATAGAATGCAAGCTCAATCTGATTGGCTGATTCCATCAGCCAATCAAAATTTTCCTACCTTAATTCCGATTGGTTGAGAGAATCCTATCAGCCAATCGGAATTCGACGGACGCCATCTTGGATGACGTCATTTAAAGGAACCGTCATTCAGCTAGTAGGCGTCGTTAGAAAAGGATGGATCCGCGTCGGCTGGGAAGAAGATGGCTCCGCTCCGGAAGAAAGAAGATTGAAGATGCTGCTTGATAGAAGACTTCATCCTGATGATGGACTTCCGACTTCAGCCCGATGATGGATTTCTTCAGCCGCCGCTTGGATCCAGACTTCAGCCCGAGGATGGACGTCCCTCTTCAGCCCCCCGCTTTGGCTTGGATCAACACTTCCGAGGCTTGGATCAAGACTTCCGAGGACCGATCGGTGAACCTGGCATGGTGAAGATAAGGTAGGAAGATCTTCAGGGGCTTAGTGTTAGGTTTATTTAAGGGGGGTTTGGGTTAGATTAGGGGTATGTGGGTGGTGGGTTGTAATGTTGGGGGGGTATTGTATGTGTTTTTTTTACAGGCAAAAGAGCTGAATTTTTTGGGGCATGCCCCGCAAAGGGCCCTGCTCAGGGCTGGTAAGGTAAAAGAGCTTTGAACTTTTTAAATTTAGAATAGGGTAGGGCATTTTTTTATTTTGGGGGGCTTTGTTATTTTATTAGGGGGCTTAGAGTAGGTGTAATTAGTTTAAAATTGTTGTAATATTTTTCTAATGTTTGTAAATATTTTTTTATTTTTTGTAACTTAGTTCTTTTTTTATTTTTGGACTTTAGTTAGTTTATTTCATTGTATTTATTTGTAGATATTGTATTTAATTAATTTATTGATAGTGTAGTGTTAGGTTTAATTGTAGGTAATTGTAGGTATTTTATTTAATTAATTTATTGATCGTGTAGTGTTAGGTTTAATTGTAACTTAGGTTAGGATTTATTTTACAGGTAATTTTGTAATTATTTTAACTATTTTAGCTATTAAATAGTTCTTAACTATGTAATAGCTATTGTACCTGGTTAAAATAAATACAAAGTTACCTGTAAAATAAATATAAATCCTAAAATAGCTATAATATAATTATAATTTATATTGTAGCTATATTAGGGTTTATTTTACAGGTAAGTATTTAGCTTTAAATAGGAATAATTTATTTAATAAGAGTTCATTTATTTCGTTTGATTTAAATTATATTTAACTTAGGGGGGTGTTAGTGTTAGGGTTAGACTTAGCTTTAGGGGTTAATCCATTTATTACAGTAGCGGCGAGGTTCGGTCGGCAGATTAGGGGTTAATAATTGAAGTTAGGTGTCGGCGATGTTAGGGAGGGCAGATTAGGGGTTAATACTATTTATTTTAGGGTTATTGAGGAGGGAGTGAGGCGGATTAGGGGTTAATAACTTTATTATAGTAGCAGTGCGGTCCGCTCGGCAGATTAGGGGTTAATAAGTGTAGGCAGGTGGAGGCGACATTGAGGGGGGCAGATTAGGGGTTAATACATATAATATAGGGGTCGGCGGTGTTAGGCGCAGCAGATTAGGGGTACATAGCTATAATGTAGGTGGCAGTGGTGTACGGATCGGCAGATTAGGGGTTAATAATAATATGCAGGGGTCAGAGATAGCGGGGGCGGCAGATTAGGGGTTAATAAGTGTAAGGTTAGGGGTGTTTAGAATCAGGGTTCATGTTAGGGTGTTAGGTGCAGACTTAGGAGGTGTTTCCGCATAGCAAACAATGGGGCTGCGTTAGGAGCTGAACGCTGCTTTTTTGCAGGTGTTAGGTTTTTTTTCAGCTCAAACAGCTCCATTGTTTTCTATGGGGGAATCGTGCACGAGCACGTTTTTGAAGCTGGCCGCGTCCGTAAGCACCGCTGGTATCGAGAGTTGAAGTTGCGGTAAATATGCTATACGCTCCTTTTTTGGAGCCTAACGCAGCCATTCTGTGAACTCTAAATACCAGCGGTATTTAAAAGGTGCGGCCAGAAAAAAGCACGCGTAGCTAACACACCCTTTTGGCCGCAAAACTCTAAATCTAGGCGATAGCTTGTTCGCGACGGGTGAACATATGCAAAATTCGATCCGCCCCCTATTCTTCATCATTGAGTAAACTTTGACCCTGTATCTCACAGTCTGCAGACACTTTTCAGCCAATCAGCAGCAGACACTCCCTCCCAGACCCTCCCAGCTCCTGGACAGCAGCCATATTAGATTCATTCTGATCCTGCATTCTTAGTGAGAGGAGGGATAGTGTAGCTGCTGCTGATTTTATAAGGAAATTGATAGCTAGGCTAGTGTATTCAGTGTCCACTACAGTCCTGAAGGACTCATCTAATCTCTGATGTAAGGACAGCACCCCAAAAAGCCCTTTTTAGGGCTAGAACATCTTTTTTTTTGCCTGTGTAATTTTGACTGTGAAACACCAGTCTGCTAGTGTAATCTAATTGCATTTGCCTGCCTGCAGTGCCACCACTCATATCTGTTGTAACAGTAGTGTAAATTTCGGTAAAAAAAAACTTTTTTGACTGTGAAACATCAGTCTGCTAGTGTAATCTATAAGCAGTTGCCTGCCTGCCAGCGTGTGTGCCAGGCCCACTTGCCAACTAGTGCCACCACTCATATCTGTTGTAATAGTAGTGTAAATTTTTTTTTAAAAAACTTTTTTGACTGTGAAACAGCAGTCTGCTAGTGTAATCTAATTGTAGTTGCCTGCCTGCCAGCGTGTGTGCCAGGCCCACTTGCCAACTAGTGCCACCACTCATATCTGTTGTAACAGTAGTGTAATTTTTTTAAAAAAAAACTTTTTTGACTGTGAAACAGCAGTCTGCTAGTGTAATCTAATAGCAGTTGCCTGCCTGCCTGCCAGCATGTGTGCCAGGCTCACTTGCCAACTAGTGCCACCACTCATATCTGTTGTAACAGTAGTGTAAAAAAATTTTAAAAAAACTTTTTTGACTTTGAAACATCAGTCTGCTAGTGTAATCTAATTGCAGTTGCCTGCCTGCCAGCGTGTGTGTCAGGCCCACTTGCCAACTAGTGCCACCACTCATATCTGTTGTAACAGTAGTGTAAATTTAAAAAAAAAACTTTTTTGACTGTGAAACATCAGTCTGCTACTGTAATTGAATTGCAGTTGCCTGCCTGCCAGTGTGTGTGCCAGTCCCACTTGCCAACTAGTGCCACCACTCATATTTGTTGTAACAGTAGTGTAAATTTTTTTTAAAAAAACTTTTTTGACTCTGAAACATCAGTCTGCTAGTGTAATCTTATAGCAGTTGCCTGCCTGCCAACCTGTGTGCCAGGCCCACTTGCTAACTAGTGCCACCACTCATATCTGTTGTAACAGTAGTGTAATTTTTTAAAAAAAAAACTTTTTTGACTGTGAAACAGCAGTCTGCTAGTGTAATTTAATTGCAGTTGCCTGCCTGCCAGCGTGTGTGCCAGGCCCACTTGCCAACTAGTGCCACCACTCAAATCTGTTGTAACAGTAGTGTAATTTTTAAAAAAAAAAACTTTTTTGACTGTGAAACAGCAGTCTGCTAGTGTAACCTAATAGCAGTTGCCTGCCTGCCTGCCTGCCAGCATGTGTGCCAGGCCCACTTGCCAACTAGTGCCACCACTCATATCTGTTGTAACAGTAGCATAAAAAAATTTTTAAAAACTTTTTTGACTGTGAAACATCAGTCTGCTAGTGTAATCTAATTGCAGTTGCCTGCCTGCCAGCGTGTGTGCCAGGCCCACTTGCCAACTAGTGCCACCACTCATATATGTTGTAACAGTAGTGTAAATTTAAAAAAAAACTTTTTTGACTGTGAAACATCAGTCTGCTACTGTAATCGAATTGCAGTTGCCTGCCTGCCAGCGTGTGTGCCAGTCCCACTTGCCAACTAGTGCCACCACTCATATTTGTTGTAACAGTAGTGTAATTTTTTAAAAAAAAAACTTTTTTGACTCTGAAACATCAGTCTGCTATTGTAATATTATAGCAGTTGCCTGCCTGCCAGCCTGTGTGCGAGGCCCACTTGCCAACTAGTGCCACCACTCATATCTGTTGTAACAGTAGTGTAAATTTTAAAAAAAAACTTTGTTGACTGTGAAACATCAGTCTGCTAGTGTAATCTAATATCAGTTGCCTGCCTGCCTGCCAGCGTGTGTGCAAGGCCCACTTGCCCACTAGTGCCACCACTCATATCTGTTGTAACAGTAGTGTAAATTTTGTAAAAAAAAACTTTTTTGACTGTCAAACATCAGTCTGCTAGTGTAATCTAATTGCAGTTGCCTGCCTGCCAGCGTGTGTGCCAGGCCCACTTGGTAAGTGCCACCACTCATATCTGTTGTAACAGTAGTGTAAATTTAAAAAAAAACTTTTTTGACTGTGAAACATCAGTCTGCTAGTGTAATCTAATTTCAGTTGAGTGCCTGCCAGCGTGTGTGCCAGGCCCACTTGCCAACTAGTGCCACCACTCATATCTGTTGTGACAGTAGTGTAAATTAAAAAAAAAAAACTTTTTTGACTGTGAAACATCAGTCTGCTAGTGTAATCAAATTGCAGTTGCCTGCCTGCCAGCATGTGTGCCAGGCCCACTTGCCAACTAGTGCCACCACTCATATCTGTTGTAACAGTAGTGAAAAAAAAATTAAAAAAACTTGTGAAACATCAGTCTGCTAGTGTAATCTAATTGCAGTTGCCTGCCTGCCAGCGTGTGTGCCAGGCCCACTTGCCAACTAGTGCCACCACTCATATCTGTTGTAACAGTAGTGTAAATTAAAAAAAAAAATTTTTGACTGTGAAACATCAGTCTGCTAGTGTAATCTAATAGCAGTTGCCTGCCTGCCAGCGTGTGTGCCAGGCCCACTTGCCAACTAGTGCCACCACTCATATCTGTTGTAACAGTAGTGTAAATTTTGTAAAAAAAACTTTTTTGACTGTGAAATATCAGTCTGCTAGTGTAATCTAATTGCAGTTGCCTGCCTGCCAGCGTGTGTGCCAGGCACACTTGCTAAGTGCCACCACTCATATCTGTTGTAACAGTAGTGTAATTTAAAAAAAAAAAAAAAAAACTTTTTGACTGTGAAACATCAGTCTGCTAGTGTAATCTAATTGCAGTTGCCTGCCTGCCAGCGTGTGTGCCAGGCCCACTTGCCAACTAGTGCCACCACTCATATCTTAGTAACAGTAGTGTAAATTTAAAAAAAAAAACTTTTTTGACTGTGAAACATTAGTCTGCTAGTGTAATCTAATTGTTGTTGCCTGCCTGCCTGCCAGCGTGTGTGCCAGGCCCACTTGCCAACTAGTGCCACCACTCATATCTGTTGTAACAGTAGTGTAAATTAAAAAAAAAAAAATTTTTGACTGTGAAACATCAGTCGCTAGTGTAATCTAATTGTAGTTGCCTGCCTGCTAGCGTGTGTGCCAGGCCCACTTGCCCAGTGCCACCACTCATATCTGGTATAACAGTAGTGTAAATAATTAAAAAAAAAAAACTTTTTTGACTGTGAAACATCAGTCTGCTAGTGTAATTCTAATTGCATTTGCCTGCCTGCCAATGTGTGTGCCAGGCCCACTTGCCCAGTGCCACCACTCATATCTGGTGTAACAGTAGTGTAAATAATAAAAAAAAAAAAAACTTTTTTGACTGTGAAACATCAGTCTGCTAGTGTAATTCTAATTGCATTTGCCTGCCTGCCAACGTGTGTGCCCGGCCCACTTGCCCAGTGCCACCACTCATATCTTGTTTAATAGTAGTGTAAGTGTACTTTTAAAAAAATAAAAACTTTTTGGACTGGCTCACAGCATATACAAAAACTTTTTTGTCAGGCTCACAGCATATACTGTGCCCACTTGCCCAGTGGCACCACTCATATCTTGTTTAATAGTAGTGTAAGTGTACATTTAAAAAAAAATGACAGGCAGAGGCAGGCCACCCCACAGGTGCCGTCGTGGTCGTGGTGCTGTGATTCCTTTTGGCCGTAGAATAATGCCCAGTGTTCAGAGGCCACGTCCCATGAACTCAAAAGGTTCTGAGGAGGACATAGTTGACTTTTTAACACAGGACACCCAATCTTCTATAGCTTCTGCTCCGAACCTTGACGCACCATCCTCCTCCAGCTTAGCTTCGGGCACCTCTCAAGTTACCACCACTCGCCCGCCTGCCGCCACCACCAACACTAGCACCACAGCTGCTTCACTTGATGTGTCAGAGGAGTTTTTTACGCATCAGTTGGAAGAAATGAGTGATGCGCAACCATCATTGACAGAGGATGTAGATAACAGTGATATGTCTCCTTCAGGCAGCATTACAGACATGGACGTACAGTGTGATGATGATGATGTTGTACCCGCTGCTGCTTCCTTTGTTGATTTGTCAGATACAAGTGAAGCGGTTGATGATGACGATGCATCTGTGGATGTCACGTGGGTGCCCGCTAGAAGAGAAGAAGAACAGGGGGAAAGTTCAGATGGGGAGACAGAGAGGAGGAGGAGGAGACGAGATGGAAGCAGGGGGAGGTCGTCACAAGGAGCTAGTGGCACAGTCAGACAGCATGCATCGGCACCCGGGGTCTGCCAATCAACGCATGCTGTTGCCACCACCAGAATGCCATCATCGCAGAGCTCAGCAGTGTGGCATTTTTTTTATGTGTCTGCCTCTGAAAACAGCAATGTCATTTGCAACCTGTGCCAAAAGAAACTGAGTCATGGGAAGTCAAACACCCACCTAGGTACAACTGCTTTGCGAAGGCACATGATCTCACATCACAAACGCCTATGGGATGAACACATGAGGACAAGCAGCACACAAACTCAAAGCTGCCATCCTCCTCCTGGTCCAGCATCTTCAGCCACGTCAACCACTGCTGTGCTCCTTGCCCCCTCTCAAGCATCCGCCAATCCGTCTCTCTTCCGGAGCAGTTCCTGCTCATCTGCCCGCAGTCAGGTGTCTGTCAAGGAGATGTTTGAACGTAAGTCACCCCCTTGCCCGGCATCTGACAGCTGGTTTGTCTGAACTCTTAGCCCGCCAGCTTTTACCATACAAGCTGGTGGAGTCTGAGGCGTTCCAAAAATTTGTATCTATTGGGACACCGCAGTGGAAGGTACACGGCCAAAATTTCATAAATCAATGCCATATACACGTCCCCTGTTGGGGGACGTAACAGGGATTAAACTGATAAGAATAGTACTACTTAACACACCACTCATATCTGGTGGCACAGTATATTGCACACGCAGTGCCCCAAATTCAGAGCCTCGGGCCCCGCAACTGCCTCTGGGAACCTTACCATGTGTCCCAGACCACCCGTCTTGTAAGTCTCTGTCTGGGAAATTATCTATCAAATCTATCTATTTATCTGTCAAATCTATCTATCTATCATATTTATCATCAAATGTATCTATTGCATCTATTGATCTATCTATCTAATCCATGTATCTATCTATCTATCTCGTGGCCGGACCGACCAAGCATCTTTTTCCATCTCCCGGTTCCTAAAATCATCTCTGGGTTCCTAAAATCGATGCCATACCTGTACTCAATTGTGCAAAAGGTAGTAATGGCATATGGGGTCTTTCATGCTGTCGTGCCTGTTGAGGGACCTTCGCATAAAATTGCTGAAGGAGAATGACCTGTACTGGGTGTCCAAGCATCTTTTTCCATCTCCCGGGTCCTAAAATCATCTCCGGGTTCCTAAAATCAATGCCATACCTGTACTCGATTGTGCAAAAGGAAGTAATGGCATATGGGGTCTTTCATGCTGTCATGCCTGTTGAGGGACCCTCGTATAAAAAGGCTGAAGGAGAACGACCTGTACTGGGTGTCCAAGCATCTTTTTCCATCTCCCGGTACCTAAAACTCATCTCCGGGTTCCTAAAATCGATGCCATATACACGTCCCCTGATAGGGGACGTAACAGGGATTAAACTTATAAGAATAGTACTAGTTAACACACCACTCCTATCTGGTGGCACAGTAGATTGCACGCGGTGCTCTGAAAAAATGCAGAAGGACATTTGGCAGACGGACATTTTGACAGACGGACATTTGGCCGACAGGCAGAAAGCTAAAGAATGTTCCGATTTCGGCCGAGGGCAGATACACAGAGTGCAAAAGGAAGTAATGGCATATGGGGTCTTTCATGCTGTCGTGCCTGTTGAGGGACCCTCGTATAAAATGGCTGAAGGAGAACGACATGTACTGGGTGTCCAAGCATCTTTTTCCATCTCCCGGTTCCTAAAATAATCTCTGGGTTCCTAAAATTGATGGCATACCTGTACTCGATTGTGCAAAAGAAAGTAATGACATATGGGGTCTTTCATGCTGTCGTGCCTGTTGAGGGACCCTCATATAAAAAGGCTGAAGGAGAACAACCTGTACTGGGTGTCCAAGCATCTTTTTCCATCTCCCGGTTCCTAAAATCATCTCCGGGTTCCTAAAATCGATGCCATATACACGTCCATATACACGTCCACCTAGGTACAACTGCTTTGCGAAGGCACATGATCTCACATCACAAACACCTATGGGATGAACACATGAGGACAAGCAGCACACAAACTCAAAGCTGCCATCCTCCTCCTGGTCCAGCATCTTCAGCCACGTCAACCACTGCTGTGCTCCTTGCCCTCTCTCAAGCATCCGCAAATCCGTCTCTCTTCCGGAGCAGTTCCTGCTCATCTGCCCACAGTCAGGTGTCTGTCAAGGACATGTTTGAGCGTAAGTCACCCCCTTGCCCGGCGTCTGACAGCTGGCTTGTCTGAACTCTTAGCCCGCCAGCTTTTACCATACAAGCTGGTGGAGTCTGAGGCGTTCCAAAAATTGGTATCTATTGGGACACCACAGTGGAAGGTACACGGCCAAAATTTCATAAATCAATGCCATATACACGTCCCCTGATGGGGGACGTAACAGGGATTAAACTGATAAGAATAGTACTACTTAACACACCACTCATATCTGGTGACACAGTATATTGCACGCGCAGTGCCCCAAATTCAGAGCCTCAGGCCCCACAACTGCCTCTGGGAACCTTACCATGGGTCCCAGACCGCCCGTCTTGTAATTCTCTGTCTGGGAAATTATCTATCAAATCTATCTATTTATCTATCAAATCTATCTATCTATCTATCATATTCATCATCAAATGTATCTATTGCATCTATTGATCTATCTATCTAATCCATGTATCTATCTATCTATCTCGTGGCCGGGCCGACCAAGCATCTTTTTCCATCTCCCGGTTCCTAAAATCATCTCCGGGTTCCTAAAATCGATGCCATACCTGTAATCAATTGTGCAAAAGGTAGTAATGGCATATGGGGTCTTTCATGCTGTCATGCCTGTTGAGGGACCCTCGTATAAAATGGCTGAAGGAGAACGACATGTACTGGGTGTCCAAGCATCTTTTTCCATCTCCCGGTTCCTAAAATCATCTCCGGGTTCCTAAAATTGATGGCATACCTGTACTCGATTGTGCAAAAGGAAGTAATGACATATGGGGTCTTTCATGCTGTCGTGCCTGTTGAGGGACCCTCGTATAAAAAGGCTGAAGGAGAACGACCTGTACTGGGTGTCCAAGCATCTTTTTCCTTCTCCCGGTTCCTAAAATCATCTCCAGGTTCCTAAAATCAATGCCATACCTGTACTCGATTGTGCAAAAGGAAGTAATGGCATATGGGGTCTTTCATGCTGTCATGCCTGTTGAGGGACCCTAGTATGAAAAGGCTGAAGGAGAATGACCTGTACTGGGTGTCCAAGCATCTTTTTCCTTCTCCCGGTTCCTAAAATCATCTCCAGGTTCCTAAAATCAATGCCATACCTGTACTCGATTGTGCAAAAGGAAGTAATGGCATATGGGGTCTTTCATGCTGTCATGCCTGTTGAGGGACCCTAGTATGAAAAGGCTGAAGGAGAATGACCTGTACTGGGTGTCCAAGCATCTTTTTCCATCTCCCGGTAGCTAAAATCATCTCTGGGTTCCTAAAATTGATGCCATATACACGTCCCCTGATAGGGGAAGTAACAGGGATTAAACTGATAAGAATAGTACTAGTTAACACACCACTCCTATCTGGTGGCACAGTAGATTGCACGCGGTGCTCTGAAAAAATGCAGAAGGACATTTGGCAGACGGACATTTGGCAGACGGACATTTGGCCGACAGGCAGAAAGCTAAAGAATGTTCCGATTTCGGCTGAGGGCAGATACACAGAGTTCAAAAGGAAGTAATGGCATATGGGGTCTTTCATGCTGTCGTGCCTGTTGATGGACCCTCGTATAAAATGGCTGAAGGAGAACGACATATACTCGGTGTCCAAGCATCTTTTTCCATCTCCCGGTTCCTAAAATAATCTCTGGGTTCCTAAAATCGATGGCATACCTGTACTCGATTGTGCAAAATGAAGTAATGACATATGGGGTCTTTCATGCTGTCGTGACTGTTGAGGGACCCTCGTATAAAAAGGCTGAAGGAGAACGACCTGTACTGGGTGTCCAAGCATCTTTTTCCATCTCCCGGTTCCTAAAATCATCTCCGGGTTACTAAAATCGATGGCATACCTGTACTCAGTTGTGCAAAAGGAAGTAATGACATATGGGGTCTTTCATGCTGTTGTGCCTGTTGAGGGACCCTCGTATAAAAAGGCTGAAGGAGAACGACCTGTACTGGGTGTCCAAGCATCTTTTTCCATCTCCCGGTTCCTAAAATCATCTCCGGGTTCCTAAAATCAATGCCATACCTGTACTCGATTGTGCAAAAGGAAGTAATGGCATATGGGGTCTTTCATGCTGTCATGCCTGTTGAGGGACCCTCGTATGAAAAGGCTGAAGGAGAACGACCTGTACTGGGTGTCCAAGCATCTTTTTCCATCTCCCGGTACCTAAAATCATCTCCGGGTTCCTAAAATTGATGCCATATACACGTCCCCTGATAGGGGACGTAACAGGGATTAAACTGATAAGAATAGTACTAGTTAACACACCACTCCTATCTGGTGGCACAGTAGATTGCACGCGGTGCTCTGAAAAAATGCAGAAGGACATTTGGCAGACGGACATTTGGCAGACGGACATTTGGCCGACAGGCAGAAAGCTAAAGAATGTTCCGATTTCGGCTGAGGGCAGATACACAGAGTTCAAAAGGAAGTAATGGCATATGGGGTCTTTCATGCTGTCGTGCCTGTTGAGGGACCCTCGTATAAAATGGCTGAAGGAGAACGACATGTTCTGGGTGTCCAAGCATCTTTTTCCATCTCCCGGTTCCTAAAATCATCTCCGGGTTCCTAAAATCGATGGCATACCTGTACTCGATTGTGCAAAAGGAAGTAATGACATATGGGGTCTTTCATGCTGTCGTGCCTGTTGAGGGACCCTTATATAAGAAGGCTGATAGAGAACGACCTGTACTGGGTGTCCAAGCATCTTTTTCCATCTCCCGGTTCCTAAAATCATCTCCTGGTTCCTAAAATCGATGCCATATACACGTCCCCTGATAGGGGACGTAACAGGGATTAAACTGATAAGAATAGGACTAGTTAACACACCACTCCTATCTGGTGGCACAGTAGATTGCACGCGGTGCTCTGACAAAATGCAGAAGGACATTTGGCAGACGGACATTTGGCAGATGGACATTTGGCCGACAGGCAGAAAGCTAAAGAATGTTCCGATTTCGGCCGAGGGCAGATACAGAGTGCTCTGTTCTAATCAGAGCCTCGGGCGCCGCAACTGCCTCTGGGAACCTTACCATGGGTCCCAGACCGCCCGTCTTGTAATTCTCTGTCTGGGAAATTATCTATCTATCAAATCTATCTATTTATCTATCAAATCTATCTATCTATCGTATCTATCATCAAATGTATCTATTGATCTATCTATCTAATCTATGTATCTATCTATCTTGTGTCTGGACCGACCAAGCATCTTTTTCCATCTCCCGGTTCCTAAAATCATCTCCGGCTTCCTAAAATCGATGCCATATACACGTCCCCTGATAGGGGACGTAACAGGGATTAAACTGATAAGAATAGTACTAGTTAACACACCACTCCTATCTGGTGGCACATTAGATTGCACGCGCAGTGCCACAAATTGAAATTAGGAGGACCAACCAAGCATCTCATCTCTGTCTGATTCCTGTTCTTGTAGGACAGTTAATGGGTTAGTCATGTTGCACAGCTCCTCAATGTGACAAATCTTCCTGGCTAGCTCGACGTTCTCTTTTTCCCAGCTGCTGAATCAGATCAGAGATTGTGAGTAAAACCTGCTCCTCACTCAGGACTTGCTTCTCTAGGTCTTCCAGCTGTTCCCTGATGTCCCTAATCAGGGCAGTCAGTCTCTCTGTTACACCAGCTGCTTTCTTTTGCACCCCTCTCCTGTGCTTCTGCAGACTCTGGACTCTTTTCTCAGTCTCCTCTTTCTTTGTGGTCAGTTTCTGCAGAACATTTCTCAGTTTCTTTTTCTTCTTCTCAGAAGCCTCATTCAGCAGCTCGACCTGGTGTCCCCTGTGCTCTCCGGCAAGGGAGCAGGACACGCAGATACAGGCAGCATCCTCAGTGCAGTAATATAATAGGAGCATCTTGTGGGTGGAGCATTTTCTGTTACCCCAGGAAGTGATTGCACGCGCAGTGACATCAGTGAGCACAAGGAACGGGACATGGCTAGTTTGGTATCCAACCTTGTGCAAATGGGGAGTTTGCAGTTTTGCAAATGGACTGTTTGCAGTGCGTTAAACGGGGAGTTTGGTCTGTCACTGTGAGCGAGCGTAACCCTTACACTACCAGAACGATACAACATCATACCTGATGTTTTAAAGCACGTTATTCCAAACAATTTAGGAATTTTAGGTGATTTATGCCCTTTATGGATTAAAAACAGACTCTGCATCAACTATGTAATTTTCCATGGGAGTTTTGCCATGGATCCCCCTCCAGCATGCCACAGTCCAGGTGTTAGTCCCCTTGAAACAACGTTTCCATCACTTTTGTGGCCAGAAAGAATCCCTGTGGGTTTTTAAATTCGCCTGCCTATTGAAGTCAATGGCGGTTTGCCCGGTTCACCCGTTCGCAAACTTTTGCGGAAGTTCCCATTCGCTGTTCGCGAATGCAAAATTTTAGGTTTGCGACATCACTACTCAAGAGCACTTTACAAGGAAGCAAGAGTGATATGGTAGACAGCCAGAAGCATCAGTAAATAAAGATGTAATACAGAGTACAGGAATGCAGACTTGACCATTATAACCCGCCAGTGCAGATTATGCTGATAGAATTTTCATGTATGGAACTTATAGGATGCACAAGTGCATATGGTATGCATACTTGTTTGCAGTCATAACTTTAGAGTTAACGAAGATATGGAGGATACACAAGTATAAGCTAGTTTTAAATTTAAAGAAAGTATGAATGATACAGCATTATGCTGATTTAACAATGCAGATTATACTAGTAAGCAGAAAAGCAAACACCCTGGAACATCAGAACATAGAAACCTTAAAACAGAAGAAACACAGGAGCACAAAAACATAAGTAGCATAAAAGCTTGAAATGAATAGCCAAGCTCAAGAGATCTTATTATAACACCCAGTCCATACCAGAGGAATGTACTGTAATGTGCTATTAGGGCCACAAATATACAACTCTTGAAGCTATATGTTTCAGAGGGTCACATGTTCTCACACCTAAGTACAGTCCTGTCCAAAAGTTTTGAAAATTACACAAATATATATTTTTACAAAGTCTGCTGCTTCAGTGTTTTTAGATCTTTTTTGTCAGATGTTGCTACGGTATACTGAAGTATAATTACAAGCATTTCATAAGTGTCAAATGCTGTTATTGACAATTACATTAAGTTTATGCAAAGAGTCAATATTTGTAGTGTTTGCCATTTTTTTCAAGACCTCTGCAATTCGCCCTGGCATGCTGTCAATCAACTTCTGGGCCACATCCTGACTGATGGCAGCCCATTCTTGCATAATCAATGAGTAGTTTGTTAAAAAAAAGAGTTCCAAAACAAAACTGTTAAAACGAAATCACATCACTTTATTCCAGTTTAAAAGACACAGGAAACATGTTGGTTTAGTTCATGACCCTTTTGGTCGTATTGACTGTAATCATAGACTAACACCTGTTACGAGAAGCACCTATTTAAACAGGATGCTTCACTTCCTGCTTGGCTAAAAACAAGGAAACCAAAAACTCAACCCTATATGTACAAATGATACATACTCTCAGGTAATGATAGATAAATAGATAGAAATAGGACTTATATTCTAATTATTCACTGGATCAGTATTCACTTAGTAACATAGTTCATACATAAATAGTAACAATTAATTCATATTTATAGTGTTCAGTATTAAGCAGGTACTATAAAATTAGAAGTTTGAAAAAGGCAGAAGATATGAATAATATCGGACATCATATAATGTATTAGGCATAATAAAGAAGATCGCTCTGGCAGGTAGCTCACAGTAGATAACAACACACAATTATTTTGTTAATATCATAAACATATGTGCATACATACACACATATGCTTCTATAAATACTCAAATATATAATAATAACAGTATTGATAGAAAGTAACAATCATAACAATATATGCACACTTACATATAAACTAATTTAATATCCATATGTACATATGAGTAAAATCAATACAGGTATACAATCTGTCTATCTTGTAAAACATTACTACCATGATCAAAAATTGATCAATTGTCCTAAAGCATACTCGAAACGTACATTACGATAATATGCAGGAAAATTTTACTCATTGTTCACTGTAGACTGCCTTAAGTTCTAAGATACATAAGTAATGCCTATACATATTGATCACATTTGAACCAGCAAAAGAGCACAGGGGTGGTGCTGGCAAGCCTTACCTTTGCCAAAAATGTATTATGTCAAATTCAGAGTTAAAGCCCTGCGGAAATAAACTCTGAGTTCTGAAGATCCAATAGGTCTCCTGTCTGCAGAGTATAGGAAGCTTGTTACTACCTCTTGGTGGTCTTTGAACCTGTTCTATGGCTTGCCACCTAAAGGTATTAACAGTTTTATGATGCATGTTAATTAAAAAAAAAAAAAAAAAAAAATTGTTCTGAAAGAAAAATTACCCTTTTTAATTTTATTCTTATGGGGTGTGTCACTATAAACTAATAGACTTGTGGAGGTTCATTTCAGACTTTTTCCCAGCTGAGGGCTGGATTTCAGTAAAGTAAAAACTTAATGTTACCTACAGGAAAAAGTAGCTTCTTTGTTTTATTAAGCAGCAAATCATTTCTCACTTACATATTACATGACATTGCAGGTAAAATCCCTTGCGTTCGCAACATCTGTGTGGTCATAAATAGCGACTGATTGCTAATTAATACAAAGATGTTGGGATTTGTAGTTTCAAGGAGCTGCAGTTGCACATTACATAACATAGCAACATTGGTCCGGTGGCTACAAGTCCATTTTCACCCCATTTCTGCTACCTGTGCTAGAATCGGAGAAGGGTAGATACAGGAGCAAAGTAGCTGTAGCAAAAGCAGTTTTAAATAAGATTGATTTTTTTTTCCTTCTCTTGTTTTTTTTTACAAGAAATAATGAATGTATTTGTATTTACAAAAAAAAAGATCATTTGCAGTTGCAATAGCATCTTATTGTATAAATAAATAACATTTTCCTAATTTTAAAAGTCTTAAACTAATTAACAATTAATGTATGAAGAAGTCACGTAAATATTTATCAAAAAAAGTTCATTGCAAAGATTAATATCCATATGTTTTATTATTTTAATACCATAAGTATATTTTATTAAAGCTCTGTTATTACTAATAACTTCATTATAGTAAATATATATTAAATTAAATTTGGTTTTGATAATATATAATGGTGCCTTGACATGTATACCAAAAGAAAGATTGATAAACCTAAGTTATAATGTTTATTTTTTAAAAAAAAAAACAATGCATTCTTAAATAGCTTTTTCTGACAAATATGCCACTGGTTTGCACTTACAAGTTTTGCATTCACCAGTAGCAAGAAGATATGTAGCAACAGCTTATTAATGTTAAGAGATTTGTAGCAAGCATTGTGTGATTTGTTAGCTACAATGCATTTGGAAATCCCATTAAAAGGAAAGGCAACTATAACCTCTGTCTACTCTACAAGACATCTTGCTACCATGTTGTTCTTGTTAGCATTTTTTGGCAAGTGAAGTGTGATAGCTCATGATTTGCTAATTGTAGCTAGTGCGGTACTAAGTTCTCGCTACAGGCAGCTAAAATTCTGAAATCCAGCCCGAATTGTCTATAATATACTCAGTTTCATTTGTAATTATTCTTTAAACCAAATACCAATCTTCATGCTTTGACTCATATTTGTGGCTTAACCTCTTAACAAAAGACAAAGTACAGGGTATGTTGTATGTCGTTCTTAACATACAAGATACAACACCAGCTTTCAAGGCTTGGATAGCATAGGTCTTGCCAACAGTGGTGTGATCACACTATTTCTGTATGCCTCAGCAGTGAGCTAGCACAAATGCATGGAGGTCAGCCCATGCAAGAGTTTGCAGGGACAAGGTCACAGTGATTACATAACAGTCAGTAGGATGCCTCCATTAAATGAGATACACACTGTAATCAGAGTGCTTCTTATGCTGTTGCTCGATACTTGCATGTCAGAGTTGACTGTTACTGTTTATACAATCAATGATGTGACAGCCAGTCATAGTAATTGTATACTTAAAATGAAGCCTAAATACTAGCATGCTGTTGTGGTGTAGACCAGTAGGAGCGGGGAAGTCCAGTTATATTCAATAAAGTGTCAATCACAGTGATCACATCATAAATAACAAGCCATTGTTTGTAAATAATAGTTTATCTTGACCCCTCTCCTTCTCTACCATTCAGCATCTATTTCAATCAAAGTGTTAATATTTAATTTAATACACTGTAATTTTTTCTGTATATTAATTTTAATATATATTTTTTTAAACCCCTACATTTTATTGTATGTCCTTGGTGATAAAAAGGTTAAATTAAAAATGTTAAAATATGTCTAGTTAAGTATCTTTGGGTGTCTAGTTTCTCCAAATATATAATTTTGTATACTGTTTTGGATTTTATGATATCTATTAAGCTTACAGCAAATCATTTTAAATTTATTTTTCTTTAGCTACACTTTTTTATATAAATAATTATAAAGAAAATTGCAAATATACGTTTTTTTTTGTTTTTTTTTTGTTTGTTTTTTAAACCACCCTACCATTTTTGAGTATTATATTCTTATTAATGGTTGTTTTATGTACCCATATAGGGTATTGCAAGAAAGGCCGGTTTGTTTAAAAAATATATATAATATGTATGGATCTAGAGCATTTTGGTGAAATTGGGGAAAACATTTGTTCTTAAAGGGACCCTACATTTTGTCTTTCAAGTTTAAGATAGAGCATATAATTTTAACCCCTTAAAGTCACACAGTCATTAAGGAGTTTAATAGCGTAGCTTTGACGACAGCTGTGAAGATCCTCTAGTACAACATACCTCACTTTCTGGGGCATGTAGATATAGCACAGTCTTGCAGACATTGGCAAGACCTTCATTTTAAATAAGGATAGATAAGAGGACCTGTTAACAATGTCTAAAGTACTCTGTAAGGAGTTAAGGGCTTGGTTCATTTAGCTAGTTAACCCAGGGAGGTGGCTTCATATTTACTTGAATAAGTATTTAAATATTGATTTTAGAATTTCCTTCACATCTTAAGGATTTATAAAATGTTTGTTCTTAGGTTTTCAGTAAACTTAAAATTTTAGATGGTGTTATACCTGGGGCGCGATCCGATATGGATCGTAGTTTGCTGCGCAAGCGAGGGAACCCCCGCCACCCGTAGTTTCAGCTCGCAACTCGAGCTATCCCATATATGGTGCCGACAGAGGATAAAGTGCCGTAAGTCTGACAAACCAATGATGTCCAGAAATCTGCGTAAGTACAAATTTCTGGAGTCGCCAGTGACTTACGGCACTTTAGAAACTGCCGGCGCCTACAAAAACTGACTAAATTATAAAATCACCCGTACTGTCTAACACTCCTCCCAAACATAGCCCGACATGTCTAACCCTCTATCCGCTATCCCCCCTCACAATAAAAAATGTATTAACCCCTAAACCGCCGCTCCCGGACCCCGCCGCCACCTAATAAAGTTATTAACCCCTAAACCGCCGCTCCTGGACCCCGCCACCAGCTATATTAAATCTATAACCCCCTAATGTGTGCCCCTACCCTGCCGCCATCTACCTTACCTACCCCCTAAAGTGAGCCCCTTACACCGCCACCATCTACCTTACCTACCCCCTAAAGTGAGCCCCTACCCTGCCGCCATCTACCCTACCTACCCCCTAAAGTGAGCCCCTTACACCGCCGCCATCTACCTTAACTATCCCCTAAAGTGAGCTCCTACCCCACCGCCATCTATTTTAAAAATATTAACCCCTAATTTAATCCCCCTACACCGCCGCCACCTATATTAAACACATTAACCCCTAATCTAATCCCCCTACAAAAATCCCCCTACACCGCCGCCAGCTATATTAACTATATTAACCCTAATTATATTAGGGTTAATATAGTTAATATAGTTATTATATTATATATATATATTAACTATATTAACCCTAATTATATTAGGGTTAATATAGTTAATATAGTTATTATATTATATATATATTAACTATATTAACCCTAATTATATTAGGGTTAATATAGTTAATATCATTATTATATTATATATATATTAAGTATAATAACCCTATCTAACTCTAACATCCCTAACTAAATTCTTATTAAAATAAATCTATTTAATAATAATATTATTAATTAAAATATTCCTATTTAAATCTAAATACTTACCTATAAAATAAACCCTAATAAAGCTACAATGTAATTAATAATTACATTGTAGCTATTTTAGGGTTTATATTTATTTTACAGGTAACTTGGTATTTATTTAACTAGGTACAATAGCTATTAACTAGTTAATAACTATTTAATAGCTACCTAGTTAAAATAATTACCAATTTACCTGTAAAATAAATCCTAACCTAAGACACAAATACACCTACACTATCAATAAATTAAATAAACTACAAATATCTAAACTAAAATACAATTAAATAAACTAAACTAAGTTACAAAAAACCCCCCACTAAATTACAAAAATTAAAAAAGATTACAAGATTTTTAAGCTAATTACACCTATTATAAGCCCCCTAATAAAATAATAAAGCCCCCCAAAATAAAAGAATTTCCCTACCCTATTCTAAATTAAAAAAGTTAACAGCTCTTTTACCTTACCAGCCCTTAAAAGGGCCTTTTGCGGGGCATGCCCCAAAGAAAACAGCTCTTTTGCCTGTAAAAAAACCCACAATACCACCCCCCAACATTACAACCCACCACCCACATACCCCTATTCTAAACCCACCCAAACCCCCCTTAAAAAAACCTAACACTACCCCCCTGAAGATCTCCCTACCTTGTCTTCACCCAGCCGGGCAGAACTCTTCATCCGATCCAGGAGATGTCTTCAATCAAGCAGCAGAGAAGTCTTCTTCCATCCGGGTGATGTCTTCAATCAAGCGGCAGAGAAGTCTTCTATCCGGGCGATGTCTTCAAGCAAATGGCAGATAAGTCTTCTTCCATCTGGCGATGTCTTCAAGCAAAGCGGCATCTTCAATCTTCTTTCTTCGCTCCTCCGCCGTGGAGCATCCATCCGGCACGACGACTGAACGAGGAATGAGGTACCTTTAAATGACGTCATCCAAGATGGCGTATGTCGAATTCCGATTGGCTGATAGGATTCTATCAGCCAATCGGAATTAAGGTAGAAAAATCTGATTGGCTGATTGAATCAGCCAATCAGATTAAAGTTCAATCCTATTGGCTGAATCAATCAGCCAATCGGATTGAACTTGAATCCGATTGGCTGATTCAATCAGCCAATCAGATTGAACTTGAATCTGATTGGCTGATTCAATCAGCCAATCAGATTTTTCTACCTTAATTCCGATTGGCTGATAGAATCCTATCAGCCAATCGGAATTCGACGGACGCCATCTTGGATGACGTCATTTAAAGGTACCTCATTCCTCGTTCAGTCGTTGTGCCGGATGGATGCTCCGCGGCGGAGGAGCAAAGAAAGAAGATTGCAGATGCCGCTTTGCTTGAAGACATCGCCGCATGGAAGAAGACTTCTCTGCCGCTTTGCTTGAAGACATCACCGGATGGAAGAAGACTTATCTGCCGTTTGCTTGAAGACATCGCCCGGATAGAAGAAGACTTCTCTGCCGCTTGATTGAAGACATCACCCGGATGGAAGAAGACTTCTCTGCCGCTTGATTGAAGACATCTCCCGGATCGGATGAAGAGTTCTGCCCGGCTGGATGAATACAAGGTAGGGAGATCTTCAGGGGGGTAGTGTTAGGTTTTTTTAAGGGGGGTTTGGGTGGGTTTAGAATAGGGGTATGTGGGTGGTGGGTTGTAATGTTGGGGGGTGGTATTGTGGGTTTTTACAGGCAAAAGAGCTGTTTTCTTTGGGGCATGCCCCGCAAAAGGCCCTTTTAAGGGCTGGTAAGGTAAAAGAGCTGTTAACTTTTTTAATTTAGAATAGGGTAGGGAAATTCTTCTTAAAATAAATCTAATTAATATTAATATTATTAATTAAAATATTCCTATTTAAATCTAAATACATACCTATAAAATAAACCCTAAGAAAGCTACAATGTAATTAATAATTACATTGTAGCTATTTTAGGGTTTATATTTATTTTACAGGTAAATTGGTAATTATTTTAACTAGGTAGCTATTAAATAGTTATTAACTATTTAATAGCTATTGTACCTCATTAAAATAAATACCAAGTTACCTGTAAAATAAATATAAACCCTAAAATAGCTACAATGTAATTATGGATATATATATATATATATATAAATGTTAAGGCAAATGGTGCCAATAGCGGTTAAAAAATTGAATTTTATTTGTGTAGTCACACAATTAAAACATGGGGGTAATACAAAAAACAAATTAAGCAACAAAAATGAGCAACCCATTTCGTGCTCATTTTTGTTGCTTAATTTGTTTTTTGTATTACCCCCATGTTTTAATTGTGTGACTACACAAATAAAATTCAATTTTTTAACCGCTATTGGCACCATTTGCTTTAACTTCGTTTTTTGACATTTAAGTATTTTTATCAGGATTAAGCATTGGTGCTTAGTGGTTTTGTATGCTCCATATAATACCCCAAGCTAGCGTGGACAGCTAGACTTCCCATTGGATGATTGCAAGACCATCACATCCCAGTTGAGGAATCCAATTTATCTAATTGGACGACCATCGTCACGTGGTACGCCACACACGCACAGACGCAACAACAGCGTCCTTCACAACGTTGTCTGTAGACGGAGATCGCAGAGGCAAGTTTGCCGGGCTGAGACCGGGCCGTGAGCGGGCCTTCAGTCAGCGAGTATCTGGACGGATTTGGGATAACTGGCGTTTTCCTCTGTAGTAGTGGGCACAACCGCAGAGCGGTAAATAATACACAGATGGCTATGGAAGTGTAAAGTTTATAAGACCCATAACTGCTATTAGAGTTGAACTGATCAATAGGAGGCAACCTGTGAACGCCTGATATACCTCATTTGGGATTGTTCATTTATACTTTTGTGTATGTGAATTTTTTGGAAGTGCTTGGGCGATCGCTACCAGGGGTTTTATATAATAAGACTATTATTTACATATTTACACTGTTAGTTTTGAGACAGAAAATTTCTCTTTTCTGTTTATATATATATATATATATATATATATATATATATATATATATATATATTATAATAACGATATTAACTATATTAACCCTAATATAATTAGGGCTAATATAGTTAATATATATAATATAATAACTATATTAACTATATTAACCCTAATATAATTAGGGTTAATATAGTTAATATAGCTGGCGGTGTTGGGGGATTAGATTAGGGGTTAATGTGTTTAATATAGGTGGCGGCGGTGTAGGGGGATTAAATTAGGGGTTAATATTTTAATAATATTAAAATAGATGGCGGCAGGGTAGGAGCTCACTTTAGGGGGTAGGTAAGGTAGATGGCGGCGGGGTAGGGGCTCACTTTAGGGGGTAGGTAAGGTAGATGGTGGCCGGTAGGGGCTCACTTTAGGGAGTAGGTAAGGTAGATGGCGGCGGTGTAAGGGGCTCACATTAGGGGGTATGTAATGTAGCTGGCGACGGTGTAGGGGGATCACATTTGGGGGTTATACTTTTAATGTAGGTGGCGGCGGGGTCCGGTAGTGGCGGTTTAGGGGTTAAACACTTTATTAGGAATTGCGGCGGGGGATCACGGTTGACAGGTAGATAGACATTGCGCATGCGTTAGGTGTTAGGTTTTATTTAGCAGATCGCGGTTGACAGGTAGATAGACATTGCGCATGCGTTAGGTGTTAGGTTTTATTTAGCAGGTAGTTTAGGGAGTTACGGGGCTCCAATAGACAGCGTAAGGCTTACTACGGCTGCATTTTGTGGCGAGGTGAAAATGGAGTAAGATTTCTCCATTTTCGCCACGTAAGTCCTTACGCTGTATATTGGATACCAAACTGCGCGGGTTTGGTATACCTACCTATGGCCCAAAAAACTACGGGCGAAGGCAGAAATATACGAGCGTAACTTCTAGGTTACGCCATATATAGGATACCAAACCCGCGCAAAATTCAGCGTCGCCGGCTTTTGCGGGCGACGCTGCATATCGGATCGGGCCCCTGATGGTTTCGCAAAGAAACAAACATGTGCAACTATTGCTTCCTAGAAACAACTTTAAACATTTTGAGCCGGATCACAAGTGTAGTGCAAAACATTGCTTTCACAAGGGCGATGTTTGCATTCAATTTTGTAATACCAACGCACACAAATGTTCACTGGTATTACAAATTAGGTGCAATGCAAACGTGACCTCTTATTTGCATTCACAAGAGCGCTTCCATAGGCTTAAATGGGAGCCTCATTCTCATGCTGTCAGACACAGCATGAGAACCTAACACAGCGAAGGGGGTAAGTCGTGCAGTGGTGGGAAGCAGATTTAATTATATATGTAAATTAATATATACATACAGTGGGTATTGTAAAGAATCGCCCGCCTTGAAAATAATCACATTGTATTGCTTTGCAGCCTGAAATAAAAACAGTTTTTTTATCCAGTTGTATTCACTCAGTGCAACTTATAACATCCAAGTGAAAGATATAACACCAACATGTCAAGCAAAAATAAAGACAATAACAAAAACAGAATCACTGAGTTGGAAAAAGGATCACCCCCTTGTGTCAGTATTTTGTTTAATCACCTTTTGCTTTCATTAAAGCCTTTAGTCTGGTGGGATATGTACAGACTAATATATAGATTTGCAATATTTGCCCACTCTTCTTTGCAGAACTACTCCAGTTCTGTTATATTTGATGGTGACCGTTTTGGGGGATTAACCCTATATCACTATTTAGTATCACTAGTTGAATATAGTTGTTCACATTTGATTTGTCTATTTTTGACACACTTTGTTCCCGTTTTTCTTCCCCTAGTTCCAACATATTAATTTAGAGAAACGATTCACAACGTATTTTACATCTCAAAAATTTTTCAATTTCTTTTTTCACACCATCTTTTTTGATATACTTTAGGCGCACCTTATATTTATACTTTTTGTATAATATAATCAAAAAGTGAGCGTAGAGCAAAATTGAGCTCCATAACGCACTCCAATACCAGCGCTGCGGTGAGCGGCGGTAAGCTGGTTTTACGTGCTCGTGCACGATTTCTCCATAGACATCAATGGGGAGAGCCAGCTGAAAAAAAGCCGAACACCTGCAATAAAGCAGCGTAAAGCTCCGTAACGCAGCCCCATTCATTCCTATGGGTAAAATAAATTTATGTTTACACCTAACACCCTAACATGAACCCTGAGTCTAAATATCCATAATCTTACACTTATTAACCCCTAATCTTCTGCCCCCGACATCGCCGACACCTACATTATACTTATGAACCCCTAATCTGCCGCCCCCAACATTGCCAACACCTACATTATACTTATTAACCCCTAATCTGCCGTCCCCGACATCGCGGAAACCTACATTATACTTATTAACCCCTAATCTGCCGCCCTCGATATTGCCAACACCTACATTATACTTATTAACCCCTAATCTGCTGCCCCCAACATCACCGCACCTACCTACATTTATTAACCCCTAATACGCTGCCCCCAATGTTGCCGCCACTATACTAAAGTTATTAACCCCAAAGCCTAAATCTAACCCTAATCCTAACACCCACTAACTTTAATGTAATTAAAATAAATCTAAATAAAACCTACTATTCATAACTAAATAATTTCTATTTAAAACTGAATACTTACCTATAAAATAAACCCTAAGCTAGCTACAATATAACTAATAGTTACATTGTAGCTAGCTTAGGTTTTATTTTTATTTCACAGGCAAATTTGTATTTATTTTAACTAGGTAGAATAGTTAGTAAATAGTTATTAATTATTTAATTAATAATATTTAACTAGTGTTTCTGATGCGGGAGTGCGACGGTTTAGGGGTTAATATATTTATTATAGTGGCGGTGATGTCCGGAGCAGCAGATTAGGGATTAATAATTTAGTTTTATTATTTGCGATGCGGGAGGGCCTCGGTTTAGAGGTTAATAGGTAGTTTATGGGTGTTAGTGTACTTCTTAACACTTTAGTTATGAGTTTTATGCTACAGCTTTGTAGCGTAAAACTCATAACTACTGGCTTTTAGTTTACGGTATGGATCTTGGCGGTATAGGGTGTACCGCTCACTTTTTGGCTGGACAGGCAGACTCAAAATACCGACGCAAAGGAAGTCCCATTGAAAAAGGACTTTTTGAAAGCTGCGGTAATTACATTGTGTACGGCCAAAAAAGTGTGCGTTGCCCTTAAACCTGCAAGACTCGTAATACCAGCGGTAGTGAAAAAGAGCCATAATGCTGGTTTTTCACTCATACCACAAAACTCGTAATCTAGCCGAATGTTAGCTGAGCTCATAATACCCAATGTAAAACTTGTAACATGTTCAGTAAATTACTATATATGTGGGTAGCAGGAAAAAGGAGGGTTATATTACTATGCTTTTATAGATAAATTGAGTCTGTCTACAACTCCGTGCAGGAATCATTATGTAGATAAAAAGGCTCCCAGAAGATTTGTATCAATAATAAACAAAGTGAAGGACATCAAACAACTATCAATGTCTACTTTTAATAAGAGCTGGTGTCTGCGTGTCTCTTGCAGGGTACCATGAATTGTACAAATATAGGTGCAAACAGTTAAGGTGTCTGAGAGTTGTTGCCGGTAAGTCTTCATCATGTATCCCTTTAGGATCAGTCATGTGACCACGGGTCAGCCAGAGCTCTCTCAATCAGTCCTTGTCCTACTCAGTGTTGATAGAAGTATGGACAAGTATTAGGCATGCCGTAACATATAGTGCCCTTTGAGAAGAGATTACCCTGCTCCGGTTTTGAGGGTTATTTGAAGCACCTTACCCTATTCCGGCTCGCAAAACGATACATTTCTCTCTGGCATGGCATGGATAACTCCTAGGGGATTCAGGCAGGGGATGTCGCCTCGCACACAACTTTAGCCATGTCATAACATCCAGTATCTCACTGGATGGAACCTTATTTTTTGATGGAAGGTTTCCATTATTTGCATTCTCCTCAGTACTGATGGCAGTGTGCGCTGTCATCTTTAGGCCACTGATTCTACTCTTTCCATTCCTCTTCATCTGCGATACATCTAGGTGAACTGCGCGATGCCGCACAGACACCGTGTGGATGGTGGAGGGCTGCAGGGTATTACACTGCTCGCACACATCTGATTGTACCTTCATCTAAGGCTGAGGGATCCATATCCCTGTCTTATACACTTCCTCTGCATCTGGAGCCGCGTCTCCTCTCAAGTGTGCAGGACTAGTTCACAGTGACTCACTACCTCCTCAGTTTCTCCTGCCAGCAGTGCATTAAATCGCGGGGCCATGGCGGCTCTCAGTTCCCCAATAAGAGCTTGCTGATGGTTATCCAGGGAGAGCGGTAGGTTGCGCAGTGCAGATACAATTTGTTTCTCCATAGAGTATCTTAGGGGAGGTTAAATTGTAGAGTTGTATCTCTGTTGAGAGAGATAATGCGTAGGTGTCCCCTAATATGGCGACTTACTTCTTTCAGCGGACCCGGTAAGCTGGAAAGCCTTTGTACTATTGTGTTAAAGGGACAGTCAAGTAAAAAAAAAACTTTCATGTTTCAAATAGGGCATGTAATTTTAAACAACTTTCCAATTTACTTTTATCACCAATTTTGCTTTGTTCTCTTGGTATTCTTAGTTGAAAGCTAAACCTAGGAAGGATCATATGATAATTTCTAAGCCCTTGAAGGCCGCCTCTAATCACATGCTTTTGTATTTGCTTTTCACAACAGGGAAGAGCTAGTTCCTGTAAGCCATATAGATAACATTGTGAGCACGCCTGTGAATTGTGGCAGACACTGCACTAATTGGCTAAAATGAAAGTCAATAGATAATAAATAAAATGTCATGTGATCAGGGGGCTGTCAGAAGATGCTTAGATGCAAGTTAATCTAAATTAAACTGTGGTGGCTGTGCAAAACTGGGGAATGGGTTATAAAAGGATTATTTATCTTTTAAAACAACAACAATTCTGGTGTTAACTGTCCCTTTAACTGCTCTGCAGTATTGTCCCATACCCAATGGCCTGTGTTCCCAAACTTGTTTGAAGCCAGGAATGGGAGTTTAAGAATACTTAACGTGCCAAAAATAAAAAGTTTATTGATCAAACGATAAGAGCTCTAACATGGCACTTATTGCTGCTTTGGCTGTTGACTCCGCCTCTCGTCCTAAATGTTAATTATTCAGATAGAGCATGCAATTTAAACAACCCCTCATTGGCTTATGTTATTTTGCATACTTTCTTCTCTTGGTATCCTTTGTTAAAAAGCATACCTTGGTAGGCTCAGGTGCAGCAATGCAGCACTGAGATCTAGCTGCTGAAGGATGGCGGCTCATGTATGCCTCTTGTCTGTGGCTGATATGTTCAGCTAGCTTCCAGTAGTGTATTGTTGCTCCTTCAAAAAAACATAATTTATGCTTACCTGATAAATTTATTTCTCTTGTAGTTTATCCAGTCCACGGATCATCCATTACTTATGGAATATATTCTCCTTCCCAACAGGAAGCTGCAAGAGTCCACCCACAGCAAAGCTGCTATATAGCTCTTCCCCTAACTGCCATATTCAGTCATTCGACCGAAAACATGCAGAGAAAGGAAAAACCATAGGGTGCAGTGGTGACTGTAGTTCAAATGAAAAAATTACCTGCCTTAAAGTGACAGGGCGGGCCGTGGACTGGATACACTACAAGAGAAATAAATTTATCAGGTAAGCATAAATTATGTTTTCTCTTGTTAAGTGTATCCAGTCCACGGATCATCCATTACTTATGGAATACCAATACCAAAGCTAAAGTACACGGATGATGGGAGGGACAAGGCAGGTACTTAAACGGAAGTTACCACTGCCTGTAAAAAACCCTTTCTCCCAAAAATAGCCTAAGAAGAAGCAAGGTATCAAATTTGTTAAATTTGAAAAGTATGAAACGCAGACCAAGACTCCGTCTTGTAAATCTGTTCAACAGAAGCCACATTTAAAAAAGGCCCAAGTGAAAACCACAGCTCTAGTAGAATGAGCTGTAATCCCTTCAGGAGGCTGCTGTCCAGCAGTCTCATAAGCTAAATGAATTATGCTTTTTAACCAAAAAGACAGAGAGGCTGCTGAAGTCTTTTGACCTCTCCTCTGTCCAGAATAGACAACAAACAAGGTGAACGTTTGATGAAAACTGTAGTAGCTTGTAAGTAAAACTTTAAAGCACAAACCACGTCCAATATTGTGTAATAGACGTTCCTTCTTTGAGGAAGGATTAGGATACAAGCATGGAACAACTATCTCTTGAGTGATGTACTTGTTAGATACCACCTTAGGAAAAAACCCAGGTTGGTACGCAGGACTACCTTATCCGTACGAAGGACCAGATAAGGAGAATCACATTGTAACACAGATAACTTGGAGACTCTACGAGTCGAGGAATTAGCTACCCAAAAGGAACTTTCCAAGATAAAGATTGATATCTATGGAACAAAAAAGGTTCAAACGGAACTTCTTGAAGAACCTTAAGAATCAGGTTTAAGCTCCATGGCGGAGCAACAGTTTTAAACACAGGCTTGGATCTAACCAAAGCCTGACCAAATGCCTGAACGTCTAGAATACCTGCCAGACGCTTGTGCAAAAAAATAGACAGAGTAAAAATCTGTCCCCTTTTAAGGAATTAGCTGACAACCCTTTTCTCAAAAACATCTTGGAGAAAAGATAATATCCTGGGAATCCAGACTTTACTCCATGAGTAACCCTTGGATTCATAACAATCAGATATTTACACCATATCTATGTTCAATTTTCCTAGAGACAGGCTTTCATGTCTGTATTAAGGTATCAATGACTGACTCGGAGAAGCCATGCTTTGATAACATAAAGCGTTCAGTCTCCAGGCAGTCCATCTCAGATTGATTCTATTTAGATGGTTGAAAGGACCCTGAGGTAGAGGGACCTGTCTCAGAAGCAGAGACCGTGATGGAAAGGATGACATGTCCACCAGATCTGCATACCAGGTCCTGCGTGGCTACGCAGGCGCTGTCAAAAACACCAAAGCCCTCTCCTGCTTGGTCTTGACCTCCGGAGGAAATCCCACTCCCCCCCAAGAAAAGTCTGATGACTTAGAAAATCCACCTCCCAGTTCTCAACACCTGGGATATGGATAGCTGATAGACAAGAGTGAGTCTCTGTCCAGTGAATTATTGTAAGACTTCTAACATCGCTAGGGAACTTCTGTTCCCTCTTGATGGCTGATGTAAGCCACAGTCGTGTATATTGTCCGACTGAGTATGATGTACCTCAGAGTTGCTAACTGAGGCCAAGTCTGAAGAGCATGGAATATCACTCCCAGTTCCAGAATATTTATTAGAAGGAGGGTCTCCTCCTAAGTCCACTATCCCTGAGCCTTCAGGGAGTTCCAGACTGCATCCCAACCTAAAAGGCTGGCATCTATTGTAACAATTGTCCCATCTGACCTGCGGAAGGTCATACCCTTGGACAGATGGACCCGACATAGTCACCAGAGAAGAGAATCTCTGGTCTCTTGGTCCAGGTTTAACAGGGGGACAAATCTGTGTAATCCCCATTCCTCTGACTGAGCATGCATAGTTGCAGCGGTCTGAAATGTAGACGTGCAAACGGTACTATGTCCCTTGCCGCTACCATTAAGCCGATTTCATTCATGTACTGAGCCACCGAAGGGCGCGGATGGGATGAAAAAACACGGCAGAAATTTAGAAACTTTGACAACCTGGACTCCGTCAGGTAAATTTTCATTTCTACAGAATCTATCAGAGTCCCTAGGAGGGAAACCCTTGAGATTGGGGATAGAGAACTCTTTCCTTGTTCACTTTCCACCCATGTGATCTCAGAAATGCCAGTACTACGTCCGTATGAGACTGGGCAATTTGGATGTTTGACGCCTGTATCAGGATGTCGTCTAAATAAGGGGCCACTTCTATGCCCCACGGTCTAAGGACCGCCAAAGCGACCCCAGAACCTCCATAAAGATTATTGGGGCTGTAGATATCCCAAAGGAAAGAGCTACAAACTGGTAATGCCTGTCTAGAAAGGCAAACCTGAAAAACGATGGTGATCTTTATGCATCACAATGTGAGGATAAGCATCCTTCAAATCCATTGTAGTCCTCTATTGACTCTCCTGGATCATAGTTAAGATGGTACGAATAGTTTCCATCTTAAATGACGGAATTCTGAGGCATTTGTTTAAGATCTTTAGATCCAAAATAGGTCTGAAGGTTCCCTCTCCTTGGGAACCACAAACAGATTTGAGTAAAAACTCTGTCCCTGTTCCTCTCTTGGAACTGGATGGATCTCATACACAATGTAAGAATGCCTCCTTCTTTATCTGGTTTGCAGATAATTGTGAAAGGCGAAATCTCCCCTTTTTTGGGGGGGGAATCTTTGAAATCCAGAAGATATCTCTGGGATATAAATTCCAATGCCTAGGGATCCTGGGCATCTCTTGCCCACGCCTGGGCGAAGAATGAAAGTCTGCCCCCTATAGGATCCGTTACCGGATAGGGGTCCGTTCCTTCATGCTGCCTTAGAGGCAGCAGCAGGCTCCTTGGCCTGCTTATCTTTGTTCCAGGTCCGATTGTCTCCAGACCGCCTTGGACTGAGCAAAAATTCCCTCTTGTTTTGCCTTAGAGGAAGAGGATGCCACACCTGCCCTGAAGTTTTTAAAAGGCACGAAAATTAGACCTTTTTTTTTTTTTTTTTTTTTTTGGCCCTTGATTTGGACCTATCCTGAGGAAGGGCATGACCTTTTCCTCCAGTGATATAAGCAATAATCTCCTTCAAACCAGGCCCGAATAGGGTCTGCCCCTTGAAGGGAAGTTATGTAGCTTATTTATTAAAGTCACGACAGCTGACCATGATATAAGCCATAGCGCTCTGCGCGTCAGTATAGTAAAAAACAGAATTCTTAGCCGTTAGTCTAGTCAAATGAACAAGGCATCAGAAAACAAAGGAATTGGCTAGCATAAGCTTGTCAAATATATTCATCCAATGGAGTCGCTTAACTGTAAAGCCTCATCAAGAGACTCAACCCAGAACGCCGCAGCAGCAGTGACAGAAGCAATGTATGCAAGGGGCTGCAGGATAAAACCCTGTTGAATAAACATTTTTTATCCATTGGATCTAAAAAGCACAACTGTCCTCGTCAGAGGTAGTGGTACGCTTAGCTAGAGTAGAAACTCTTCTCTCCACCTTAGGAACTGTCTGCCAGAAGTCCCGTGTGGTGGTAACTATTAGAAAACATTCTTCTAAAAAATAGGAGGGGAAGAGAACGGCACACCTGGTCTATCCCATTCCTTATTAAAAAAATTTTTAGTAAACCTCTTTAGGTATTGGAAAAACATCAGTACACACCGGCACTGCATATTATTTATCCAGTCTACACAATTTCTCTGGCCCTGCGATTGTACACATTCATTCAGAGCAGCCAAAGCCTCCCTGAGCAACAAGTGGAGGTTCTCAAGCATAAATTTTAAATGTAGAAATATCAGAATCAGGTTAAATCATCTTCCCTGAGTCAAAAAAAATCACCCACAGACTAAGCATATTGTGAGGTAGTATCATACATGGTTCTTAAAGCGTCTGTATGCTCTGTATCTACCCCCAGAGCTAACTGCTTTCCTTTAATTTCAGGTAGTCTGACTAATACTGCTGCCAGAATATTATTCACCACCTTTGCCATGTCTTGTAAAATAAACGCTATGGGCGCCCTTGATGTACTTGGCGCCATTTGAGCGCGAGTCCCTGAAGCGGGAGTCGAAGTGTCTGACACGTGGGGAGAGTTAGTCGGCATAACTTTCTCCTCGACAGAATCCCCTGGTAAAAGAAACGCTATGGGTGCCCTTGATGTACTTGGCGCCATTTGAGCGTGAGTCCCTAAAGCGGGAGTCAAAAGGTCTGACACGTGGGGAGAGTTAGTCGGCATAACTACCCCCACGACAGAATCCTCTGGTGATAATGTTTTTAAAGACAAAAAATGATCTTTATTGTTTAACATGAAATCAGTACATCTGGTACACATTCTAAGATGGGGTTCCACCATGGCTTTAAAACATAATGAACACAGAGCTTCCTCTATGTTAGACATGTTAGAACAGACTAATAATGAGACTAGTAAGCTTGGAAAACACTTTAAATCAAGTTAACAAGCAAATATATAAAACGTTACTGTGCCTTTAAGAGAAACAAATTTTGTCAAAATTTGAAAAACAGTGAAAAAAAGGCAGTAAAACAAACAAAATTTTTACAGTACATGTAATAAGGTAACAGAGCATTGCACCCACTTGCAAATGGATGATTAACCCCTTAATGCAAAAAACAGATCAAAAAAACTACATAGACGTTTTTAAAAACAGACACAACAAACTGCCACAGCCAACAGTGGGAAGCTTCAGTTAACTGTTTCTATGCAAAATTTAAGCCAAACATATGTTAAAAAATGATTAAACATGCCAGCAAACGTTTTAAAACACATTTTTACAAGAGTATGTATCTCTATTAATAAGCCTGATACCAGTCGCTTTTACTGCATTTAAGGCTATACCAACATTACAGTGTTATCACCAATGTACGTTAAAAAACGATTAAACATGCCAGCAAACGTTTTAAAACACATTTTTATAAGAGTATGTATCTCTATTAATAAGCCTGATACCAGTCGCTATCGCTGCATTTAAGGCTTTACTTACATTACTTAGGTATCAGCAGTATTTTCTTAGTCAATTCCATTCCTAGAAAAATATTTTACTGCACATACCTTATCTGCAGGAAAACCTGCACGCCATTCCCCCTCTGAAGTACCTCACTCCTCAGAATGTGTGAGAACAGCAAATGGATCTTAGTTACGTCTGCTAAGATCATAGAAAAACGCAGGCAGATTCTTCTTCCAAATACTGCCTGAGATAAACAGCACACTCCGGTGCCATTTAAAAATAACAAACTTTTGATTGAAGAATAAACTAAGTAGAAAGCACCACAGACTCTCACAACCTCCTATCTATGTTGAGGCTTGCAAGAGAATGACTGAATATGGCAGTTAGGGGAGGAGCTATATAGCAGCTTTGCTGTGGGTGGACTCTTGCAGCTTCCTGTTGGGAAGGAGAATATATTCCATAAGTAATGGATGATCCGTGGACTGGATACACTTAACAAGAGAAATAATAAATAGTAAATTGGACCCTGTTCCAGGCCATTAGAATTTTTAAAATATGTCATGACTCTTAACATGTTTTCTAAATAAACAATTAATTCCAATACAATAAAAAACTTGGTTCTTGCACAGTTTTCAACAGCTTTGCCAATACTTTGCATTGAAACAAATTGGAAGCCCTTTTAAAGCCTTTGGCAGGAATTTTTTACATCACTTAGCCTTTATCTCTAGAAAATTGGACCATATACCTTATTTGGTTATACTTTAGGAACCTATTCTCGGGGCTTGATGATGTAAGCATCACCTGCTCAAAGCTACTTTTTCTTGCCGACTCTTGCAGGGCTGTCCCAGTGGAATGATTGTGAAAAAGGGGCAGCCCCTGTGAGTGGCGAGATGGCTCCTATTGAAAGTAATGGAGCTCGCTGGATAGGAACACTTCACTCCTTAGAGCGAAGTTAGCAGGGAACAGGGGGAGCACTTTAAAATTAAAATCCTGCAGCCAATATAACTCACATTACGCTGCTTTCTGTATAGAGCATCTTACAGTCGCCTATATTTTCATATATATGTGTTTCTCTATTAGGTTTATAAGTATATTGAGTGTTTTGAGAAAAGCTCCCAACATTTTAGTTGGCGAGAAAAAACTGTGAGATTTGCAGTGCGAAAATCTTTATAAAATTATGCTGGGATTAGAGAGACATTTTCATATACACCCATCTTCAGCCCATTTTACAAAAAAACAATTACACTTTGCATTTTGTATTAATAAGTACAAATTTCTGTGTGATTTTTGCACATCCAGTGCGCTAAAATTACGATTTACGCCGGGCATAGTTAATTAGATTTATTCCTGTGTAAATTACACACAAATTTTTACGTTTTTTTTGTTAAAATACAATTTTTGGTGAAGAATTTTTGTTACAATTTTTGATGCACCTTAACAATACAATTTTTTCCTGATTATTTTTGTGTGATTGGGTCAAATATTTGTTTTGCATGATGTTTAAAATACATATTTTATTGTGCATTTTTCATATGGAAATGCAGTATACTCCCCTTAGTGAGACACTCTGTTTTCAGGGTAAAAAGTGGCTTTAGATCATTCCACCAGGGAAATAGAAGATACTGGCGAGCATTCATTAATAATCTAGCCAGCCCAGAGAGCTTTTAATCATCAAGCCCTTGGTAAGTTAGCTAGTAACATGAGGAATCTTATGTTTCTAAATTAGTTTGGTGCTTGTGATAGGAACATTCTATGTCCGGTAATTAAATATTAAAGGGATAATGTACTGTAATTAAAGGGACAGTTGCCAGTACCCAATATGGCCCCAATAAGGCAGAGGGGGAGGGTTAGGAAGCTGTTTTGGGAGGGATCAGGGAGGTTGTGGGCTAAGGGGGGGATCCTACACAACAACATATGTAAATATGCTAATATATATTTATATATATATATATATATATATATATATATATATATATATATATATATATATATATATATATATATATATATATATATATATATAAAAGATACCTTTTATTTTAGTACTGGCAGACTTTCTGCCAGTACTTAAGATGGCAGGGACAATTGTGGGGTGGGGGAGGGAAGAGAGTTCTTTGGGAGGGATCAGGGGGTCTGATATGTCAGGTGGGAAGCTGATCTCTACACTAAAGCTAAAATTAACCCTGCAAGCTCCCTACAAGCTACCTAATTAACCCCTTCACTGCTGGGCATAATTCATGTGTTGTGCGCAGTTGCATTTAGTGGCCTTCTAACTACCAAAAAGCAACGCCAAAGCCATATATGTCTGCTATTTCTGAACAAAGGGGATCCCAGAGAAGCATTTACAACCATTTGTGCCATAATTGCACAAGCTGTTTGTAAATAATTTCAGTGAGAAACCTAAAGTTTGTGAAAAAGTTGACTATTGTTTTTTAATTTGATGGCATTGGGCGGTGAAATGGTGGCATGAAATATACCAGAATGGGCCTAGATCAATACTTGGGGTTGTCTACTACACTACATTAAAGCTAAAATTAACCCTACATGCTCCCTACAAGCTCCCTAATTAACCCCTGCACTGCTGAGCATAATACACGTGTGGTGCGCAGTGGCATTTAGCGGCCTTCTAATTACCAAAAAGCAACGCCAAACCCATATATGTCTGCTATTTCTGAAAAAAGGGGATCCCAGAGAAGCATTTACAACAATTTGTGCCATAATTGCACAAAATGTTTGTAAATGATTTCAGTGAAAAACCTAACATTTGGAAAAATGTAACGTTTTTTTTTTTATTTGATCGCATTTGGCGGTGAAATGGTGGCATCAAATATACCAAGATTGGCCTAAATTAATACTTTGGGTTGTCTACTACACTAAACTAAAGCTAAAATTACCCCAAAAAGCTCCCTATATGCTCCCTAATTAACCCCTTCACTGCTGGACATAATACACGTGTGGTGCGCAGTGGCATTTAGCGGCCTTCTAATTATCAAAAACCAATGCCAAAGCCATAAATGTCTGCTATTTCTGAACAAAGGGGATCCCAGAGAAAAATGTACAACCATTTATGCCATAATTGCACAAGCTATTTGTAAATAATTTCAGTGAGAAACCTAAAGTTTGTGAAGCAATTTGTGAAAAAGTGAACTTTTTTTTTTATTTGATCACATTTGGTGGTGAAATGGTGGCATGAAATATACCAAATTGGGCCTAGATCAATACTTTGGGATGTCTTCTAAAAAAATATATATACATGTCAATCGCTATTCAGGGATTCCTGACAGATATCAGTGTTCCAATGTAACTAGCGCTAATTTTGAAAAAAAAAAAATGGTTTGGAAATAGCAAAGTGCTACTTGTATTTATGGCCCTATAACTTGCAAAAAAAGCAAAGAACATGTAAACATTGGGTATTTCTAAACTCAGGACAAAATTTAGAAACTATTTATCATGGGTGTTTTTTGGTGGTTGTAGATGAGTAACAGATTTTGGGGGTCAAAGTTAGAAAAAGTGTGTTTTTTTCAATTTTTTCCTCATATTTTATAAATATTTTTATAGTAAATTATAGGATATGATGAAAATAATGGTATCTTTAGAAAGTCCATTTAATGGCGAGAAAAACAGTATATAATATGTGTGGGTACAGTAAACGAGTAAGAGGAAAATTACAGCTAAACACAAACACTGCAGAAATGTAAAAATAGCCCTGGTCCCAAACGGACAGAAAATGGAAAAGTGCTGTGGTCATTAAGGGGTTAATGTACACTACTGTTACACCAGATATGAGTTGCACTGGTGTGACACTGGAGGAAACTGACTGCTATTATTTCACAGTCAAAAAAGTGTTGTTTTTTTTAAATGTACACTACTGTTACACCAGATATGAGTGGTGGCACTGGGCAAGTGGGCACAGTATACGCTGTGAGCCTGACACACACGCTGGCAGGCAGACAACTGCAATTAGATTACACAGGAAAAAAAAAAAGCAGACTGATGTTCTAGCCCAAAAAGGGCTTTTTAGGGTGCTGTCCTTACAGCAGAGATCAGATGAGTCCTTCAGGACTGTAGTGGACCCTGAATACACTAGCCTAGCTATTGATTTCCCTATTAAATCAGCAGCAGCTACACTGTCCCTCCTCTCACTAAGAATGTAGCTTCTGAATGAATCTAAAATGGATGCTGTCCAGGAGGTGGGAGGGTCTGGGAGGGAGGGTCTGCTGCTGATTGGCTGGAATGTGTCTGCTGACTGTGAGGTACAGGTTCAAAGTTTTACTCAATGATGACGAATAGGGGGCGGACCGAACATTGCATATGTTCGCCCGCCGCGGCGAACGCAAACAAGCTATGTTCACCGGGAACTATTCGCCGGCGAACTATTCGCGACATCACTATTTACCCTTTTTGGTTTAGAACCCTGGGTAGCAGTTGCTGATAGATGGCTACATTTCCTTATCTTATTTCTCATAGTTTACTCAAATATCAATACAGAGAGAAATCGAAGGAAAATTAACATTTTAGTATATCTTTGTCACCTCCCCACCACCACCACTAGGAGCATGGTTTTATCTATAATTTATGGAATTTCTATAGCCAGGACTTAAATTACTAAAATGTTCAGTATAGAATGGATACAACAGGTAAAATCAGCTAATACAAATGACAAAATAAAGGTAAAGTAGTTGGTTGTAAACAATTTGATACAATCTAGCAAATACAACAATGCATTGTGAACCCATCAAAGGAGAAAATGCAATATTATTTTGGTTTGAATCGTATATATTGGTAAATAAAAACAAGTAAAACATTTTACCATGCCCTTTCACATGTGATTCTTCCTAGTAATCCTAATTAAAAGGATCCACACAAATAAAATAATAATAGCACACTAACGGCTAGATTTAGAGTTGGGCGGTAGCCGTGAAAACCAGCGTTAGAGGCTCCTAACGCTGGTTTTTACCGCCCTCTGGTATTTGTAGTCAGTCAGGAAAGGGTCTAACGCTCACTTTCCAGCCGAGACTTTTCCATACCGCAGATCCCCCTACGCCATTTGCGTATCCTATCTTTTCAATGGGATCTTCCTAATGCCGGTATTTAGAGTCGTGGCTGAAGTGAGCGTTAGAAATCTAACGACAAAACTCCAGCCGCAGAAAAAAAACAGGAGTTAAGAGCTTTCTGGGCTAACGCCGGTTTATAAAGCTCTTAACTACTGTGCTCTAAAGTACGCTAACACCCATAAACTACCTATGTACCCCTAAACCGAGGTCCCCCCACATCGCCGCCACTCTATTAAATTTTTTTAAACCCTAATCTGCCGACCGCACGCCGCTGCCACCTACGTTATCCCTATGAACCCCTAATCTGCTGCCCCTAACACCGCTGACCCCTATATTATATTTATTAACCCCTAATATGCCGCCCCCAACGTCGCCGCTACCTACCTACACTTATTAACCCCTAATCTGCCGACCGCTATTATAATAAAGTTATTAACCCCTAATCCGCCTCACTAACCCTATAATAAATAGTATTAACCCCTAATCTGCCCTCCCTAACATCGCCGACACCTAACTTCAAGTATTAACACCTAATCTGCCGATCGGAGCTCACCGCTACGCTAAAAAATTTTTTAACCCCTAAAGCTAATTCTAATCCTAACCCTAACACCCCCCTAAATTAAATATAATTTTATTCTAACAAAATAAATTAACTCTTATTAAATAACTTATTCCTATTTAAAGCTAAATACATATCTGTAAAATAAACCCTAATATAGCTACAATATACATTATAATTATATTGTAGCTATTTTAGGATTAATATTTATTTTACAGGCAACTTTGTATTTATTTTAACCAGGTACAATAGCTATTAAATAGTTAATAACTATTTAATAGTTACCTAGTTAAAATAATTACAAAATTACCTGTAAAATAAATCCTAACCTAAGTTACAATTAAACCTAACACTACACTATCAATAAATTAATTAAATAAACTACCTACAATTATCTACAATTAAACCTAACACTACACTATCAATAAATTAATTAAATACAATACCTACAAATAAATACAATTAAATAAACTAACTAAAGTACAAAAAATAAAAAAGAACTAAGTTACAAAAAATAAAAAAAATATTTACAAACATTAGAAAAATATTACAACAATTTTAAACTAATTACACCTACTCTAAGCCCCCTAATAAAATAACAAAGACCCCCAAAATAAAAAAAATGCCCTACCCTATTCTAAATTACAAAAGTTCAAAGCTCTTTTACCTTACCAGCCCTTAAAAGGGCCCTTTGCGGGGCATGCCCCAAAGAATTCAGCTCTTTTGCCTGTAAAAAAAAAACATACAATACCCCCCCCACATTACAACCCACCACCCACATACCCCTAATCTAACCCAAACCCCCCTTAAATAAAACCTAACACTAAGCCCCTGAAGATCTCCCTACCTTGTCTTCACCATGCCAGGTTCACCAATCGGTCCAGAAGAGGGTCCGAAGTCTTGATCCAAGCCCAAGCGGGGGGCTGAAGAGTGACGTCCATCCTCGGGCTGAAGTCTGGATCCAAGCGGCGGCTGAAGAAATCCATCATCGGGCTGAAGTCTTGATCCAAGCGGGCGCTGAAGAAGTCCATCATCGGGATGAAGTCTTCTATGAAGCAGCATCTTCAATCTTCTTTCTTCCGGAGCCATCATCTTCCAGCCAACGCGGAACATCCTCTTCTACCGATGCCTACTCGCCGAATGACGGTTCCTTTAAATGACGTCATCCAAGATGGCGTCCGTCGAATTCCGATTGGCTGATAGGATTCTATCAGCCAATCGGAATTAAGGTAGGAAAATTCTGATTGGCTGATGGAATCAGCCAATCAGAATCAAGTTCAATCCGATTGGCTGATCCGATCAGCCAATCAGATTGAGCTTGCATTCTATTGGCTGATCGGAACAGCCAATAGAATGCAAGCTCAATCTGATTGGCTGATCGGATCAGCCAATCGGATTGAACTTGAATCTGATTATGTCATTTAAAGGAACCATCATTCGGCGAGTAGGTGTCGGTAGAAGAGGATGTTCCGCGTCGGCTGGAAGATGATGGCTCCGGAAGAAAGAAGATTGAAGATGCTGCTTCATAGAAGACTTCATCCCGATGATGGGCTTCTTCAGCGCCCGCTTGGATCAAGACTTCAGCACGATGATGGATTTCTTCAGCCGCCGCTTGGATCCAGACTTCAGCCCGAGGATGGACGTCACTCTTCAGCCCCCCGCTTGGGCTTGGATCAAGACTTCAGACCCTCTTCTGGATCGATCGGTGAACCTGGCATGGTGAAGACAAGGTAGGGAGATCTTCAGGGGCTTAGTGTTAGGTTTATTTAAGGGGGGTTTGGGTTAGATTAGGGGTATGTGGGTGGTGGGTTGTAATGTGGGGGGGGGTATTGTATGTTTTTTTTTTTACAGGCAAAAGAGCTGAATTCTTTGGGGCATGCCCCGCAAAGGGCCCTTTTAAGGGCTGGTAAGGTAAAAGAGCTTTGAACTTTTGTAATTTAGAATAGGGTAGGGCATTTTTTTATTTTGGGGGTCTTTGTTATTTTATTAGGGGGCTTAGAGTAGGTGTAATTAGTTTAAAATTGTTGTATTTTTTTTCTAATGTTTGTAAATATTTTTTTATTTTTTGTAACTTAGTTATTTTTTATTTTTTTAATTTAGTTAGTTTATTTAATTGTATTTATTTGTAGGAATTGTATTTAATTTATTTATTGATAGTGTAGTGTTAGGTTTAATTGTAGATAATTGTAGGTATTTTATTTAATTAATTTATTGATCGTGTAGTGTTAGGTTTAATTGTAACTTAGGTTAGGATTTATTTTACAGGTAATTTTGTAATTATTTTAACTAGGTAACTATTAAATAGTTATTAACTATTTAATAGCTATTGTACCTGGTTAAAATAATTACAAAGTTGCCTGTAAAATAAATATTAATCCTAAAATAGCTACAATATAATTATAATTTATATTGTAGCTGTATTAGGGTTTATTTTACAGGTAAGTATTTAGCTTTAAATAGGAATAATTTATTTAATAAGAGTTAATTTATTTCGTTAGATTTAAATTATATTTAATTTAGGGGGGTGTTAGGGTTAAAGCTAGACTTAGCTTTAGGGGTTAATAAATTTATTAGAGTAGCGGTGAGCTCCTGTCGGCAGATTAGGGGTTAATACTTGAAGTTAGGTGTCGGCAATGTTAGGGAGGGCAGATTAGGGGTTAATACTATTTATTATAGGGTTATTGAGGCGGGAGTGAGGCGGATTAGGGGTTAATACATTTATTATAGTAGCGCTCAGGTCCGGTCAGCAGATTAGGGGTTAATAAGTGTAGTTAGGTGGAGGCGACGTTGGGGGCGGCAGATTAGGGGTTAATAAATATAATATAGGGGTCGGCGATGTTAGGGCAGCAGATTAGGGGTACATAGGGATAATGTAGGTGGCAGGGGTGTACGGAATGGCAGATTAGGGGTTAAAAATAATATGCAGGGGTCAGCGATAGCGGGGGCGGCAGATTAGGGGTTAATAAGTGTAATGCTAGGGGTGTTTAGACTTGGGGTACATGTTAGGGTGTTAGGTGCAAACGTAGGAAGTGTTTCCCCATAGGAAGCAATGGGGCTGCGTTAGGAGCTGAACACGGCTTTTTTGCAGGTGTTAGGTTTTTTTTCAGCTCAAACAGCCCCATTGTTTTCTATGGGGGAATCGTGCACGAGCACGTTTTTTAAGCTGGCCGCGTCTGTAAGCACCGCTGGTATCGAGAGTTGCAGTGGCGTTAAATTATGCTCTACGCTCCCTTTTTGGAGCCTAACGCACTGAAAACCCAGCCATTCTGTGAACTCTAAATACCAGTGGTATTTATATGGTGCGGGGGAGGGGGCGGAGCCAACTGCTAACATGGACGGCTGTTAATCTCTTGAGCTCTGCTCACTAATAAGCTAAAGGGTCCTTCTATTTCCTAATATTTGCCTAATTTCTATAGTGATTACCTTCTGATGGCTCCTAACCTACGCTGAATCTAATTTGCATCGTTTCAGAAGCGTTTATCCCTGCTACAGCTATAAGTTTGAATTCTGTAAGAGTAACGATCTGAGGCCTCCTAAACACCCTGAACATGGAGACTTCCTACTCCACAATACGAGCCTTATTAGAACGCATGCATACTAAGATGGACGATCATTATGAGGAATTTGTTGCTGTGTGCAGTGGTAAAGACAGAGATACGCTAACTTTGCCTAAAGAAGATACAGCTACTGGGGCCCAGATTGAAACACCTCCATGCCACTTTGAATCGAGGAAGAAGGTTACACTGCTCCTGGCGGCAGAAGATTGCGAAGCAAGGCAGTTGATTATGAAAACGATTTCCAAATTGGCGTTAGTGTATTGTGAGGGTCCTGAGGTGCTGCCCGTTAATTATGCCTTCCCAGCACCCTGCACTACCAACCTATGCCTAGTGCAGCCTAAAGCTCCCACATATACTGGGTACCTGGAACCCCATGACAGTCTTGGCAGCGCTGATCAACATGGCGGTGTAATGATCCCCGTTTCTCCTACAAGCACAGCTGTCTCAATGGTGACCGTCTCATACCCAGATGGCTCCCGGTCAGCACTTCTGCGGCTACGATCTACCACTAAAAGAGTAGTAGGACAGTCTCCTCTTATATGCGGATCACTTACCAACATAAGCAACGTGACCCGGAGGCCAGATCCTGTTTTCCTCATGTGGTATGTTTTCTTCAGATTCGTTTGGATCTTTATGGCTTCTGATTATGATCCGGCTCATTTACAAAATTGGAGAGTGGGTTATTTCCCGGACTGCCTTATATCTCTGAGGTCTGGAGTGGGTTAGAGTGGATTTTGAGACTTTGCCGTAAAAACCCCAACACTGACACCAGTCTCACTTCCAGGGTTATATCTTTGATGTTTTTGATCTTCTGCTACTGGGATATGTTTAATATCAGCCTAACCGTCCCCCAGTGTATTGGAAATGTTGATTAACAAGAAATCTCCCAGCCACACGATGGAGGACAGTTAATTTCTTTTCAAGACCGTTGTCTCCAGAGCCTTACATGACTTCAGCTAATTATTTCAGAGAACAGTTTTTGCTGAATTAAGATTTTCTTTGCTATAGTCCACGTCCATCTGAGAGGTTTTTCTGTTCTTTTTTTTAATCTCCCTAATTTTTTTTTTGCTACAGGCCTGTATAACACTCTGAATCACTCCTTTTCAGTTTTATACTTTACTAGTTTATTGCTTACAAAAGTTTGACTGAGTTATATACTCCCATAGATTATAGTCACAGGAGGCCACACAAATTTACTTTATACGTCTCCTGTAACTACTAGTTATGTCTGTGTAGTCTTTCTTTATCTTCTCATTTCTAGGTTTATTTCTAGCCCATAGCTACATTATAGACACAGACAGTCACCCCATTTTACTGTCTATCACTCTTATGTATCTAGGTATCATATAGCCCAATATTAATGTGCACTTGCCTCTAGATACTGCAGAATAACTTTAGGTGCCAATGTTTTGCTGTGATCCACCTCTTTTATTTTGTATCCTCTTTCAGACTATAGGGTTCAACTGCTATATGCCTTTATTATTTGTAGGGGACTATATAATTTACCTCTGCAGTTGCAGTTCTTTAGATGTACAGGCAGGATCCTTATTATTAACAACTAAAGTGACTCTTGTATTAACTGCATATTATAGGCAGTTAGAGGATAGTATAGATAGAAGGTTTGTTATGTACACTGTTTGGGATACTTTTTTAATCTCTTAGAGAGTCCTTCATGCAATATAACAGCCTGGAATAGCATCTATACAAAAATATGGGTTTCTACCATTAACATGGCTGCTAAATAGGTTTATGCCTTTTTGCTCTATACGTTAGATGTTTATTTCATATCTCTAACTTATGGCACTGTTATTCTTTACCTTAGCGTCTACCTTTCTATGTTGTCCTACTCAAACAATATTATATGAGTTACATATTATGTTCATAGATATAAATCCAAGCCATATCTCAGGCAGATGGAAATGCTGCACTATTATATTGTATTTTATTTAGTTTGACAAAGCTAGACGACATGTGCCTAAATGGTTAACCCCTATAACTTATGCCAGTATAACTGTCTTATATTTTCAGTGTTATTAACTATATATGTTTAACTATTTTATGTATTTAGCGTTATTAATGGTTCATTATGTTATAGACCCCCCCTCAGCACTATAATCCATGATCCCTCCAGCTAACAGTATGCATAAATTATAATAACCGCCTGACTGTATATTTTCTCTCATGTGCCCTTACATTCGTAGATGCCAAATACCATATGTCATTTGCTGACTCTTCGATTTATCACTAATTCTCTAGTAACTATCTTAGGGGTCCTTTTACATCCCCCTTCTCGTCCTTTCATAAGGCTCCGCCCCTCCACACTCCCCCATATTTCAATAGCGGTGCTTACCCGCTGAATCTCCTCCCCCCCTCACGCCTTTGAAGCTCAAAAACTTCAGTTGCTCATTTACTTCTTCCATTACTAACTCGGGTCCATTAGTGACCACTCCATAGGCTATTTTTCCTCTAGACTATATTGTGTTATCTGAGGAAATTAGTGAAGAATATAATAAAAACAAAAATAGAGGTTTCTAACATATACCTAGCACAATGCTATATTGTTATTTCATGTATAAGAATAACTACTGTAAATTTGACGCTGTTGTTGTTTTTGATGTATGATATTCTTTATCGTTTGTATTTACCAGCATAACCTCAATAAAAAAAAAAAAAAAATGGTGCGGGGGAAAAAAAGCACGCGTAGCTAACGCACCACTTTGGCCGCCAAACTCTAAATCTAGCCGTAAAGTGCCTTTTGTCCACCTTTGTCTTCTCTCATAGACCTAGAATATGAGTGAAAGACTTGAGCAACCACGCTTTTTCCTCATGCTCTGCATCAGTTGGGGAAAGAAAGAACATATGATTGTAATTTAAGGCTGTAAAATGTAACAAATATACATATTATATACATATCACAAACCCAATAACTTAATCATTTATTTCTATTTTTTATTTGAAAATGTTGCAAACATCTTTTAAGAAATCTATAATCCACCTTATTCCTCAAAAGGAAGACTCAAGCAAGACATATTGGTCTTCAGTACTTTCATATTTTCCTCATGCATAAATGCCCTTTCTTATAGATGGTATATTCCAGAGGCCAGAAAAGTAAATCAAATGCTATATCTTTGCCCAACAAGGATATTGCCTTAAAAGGTTAATTACAAATTACTTAAAGGGACAGTCTAGGCAAAATTAAACTTTCATGATTCAAATAGGGCTTGCAATTTTAAATAACTTTAAAATTTACTTGTCTCATCAAATTTTCTTTAATCTCTTGGTATTCTTTGTTGAAAGCTAAAACTTGGTAGGCTAATATGCTAATTTCTAATCCGTTGAACCGCCTCTTACCTCAGAACATTATGACAGTTTTTGACAGTTAGACACTGCAAGTTCATGTGTGACATATAGATAACAATGTGCTGACTCCCGCTGAGTTATTTATGAGTCAGCACTGACTCAAATGCGAGTCTGTCAAAGATAAGGGGGCAGTGTGCAGAGGCTTTGATACAAGGTAATCACAGAGGTAAAAAGTGTATTAATTTGACAGTGTTGGCTATGCAAAACTGGGGAATGGATAATAAATGGATTTTCTATCACCTAGATTTAGAGTTTTGCAGTCAAAGGGGTGCGTTAGCTACGCATGTTTTTTTCCCCACACACCTTTTAAATAACGCTGGTATTTCGAGTTCTCTGAAGGGCTGCGTTAGGCTCCAAAAAGGGAGCGTAGAGCATAATTTACCGCCACTTTAACTCTAAATACCAGCGTTGCTTACGGTAGCAGCCAGCTTGCAAAACATGCTCATGCACGATTCCCCCATAGGAAACAATGGGGCAGTTTGAGCTGAAAAAAACCTAACACCTGCAAAAAAGTAGTGTTCAGCTCCTAACACAGCCCCATTGTTTCCTATGGGGAAACAGTTTCTAAGTCTGCACCTAACACCCTAACATGTACCCTGAGTCTAAACACCCCTAACCTTACACTTATTAACCCCTAATCTGCCGTCCCCATTATCGATGACCCCTGCATATTATTATTAACCCCTAATCTGCCGCTCCGGACACCGCCGCAACCTACGTTATCCCTATGAACCCCTAATCTGCTGCCCCCAATGTCGCCGACACCTACATTATATTTAATAACCCCTAATCTGCCCCCCCAACGTCGCTGCTACCTTACCTACACTTATTAACCCCTAATCTGCCGACCGGACCTCGCCGCCACTATAATAAATGTATTAACCCCTAAACCGCCTCACTCCCGCCTTGCAAACCCTATAATAAATTTTATTAACCCCTAATCTGCCCTCCCTAACATCGCTGCCACCTAACTTCAAGTATTAACCCCTAATCTGCCAAACGGACCTCACCGCTACTATAATAAATGTATTAACCCCTAAAGCTAAGTCTAACCCTAACCCTAACACCCCCCTAAATTAAATATAATTTAAATCTAACGAAATAAATTATTTCTTATTAAATAAATTAATCCTATTTAAAGCTAAATACTTACCTGTAAAATAAACCCTAATATAGCTACAATATAACAAATAATTATATTGTAGCTATTTTAGGATTTATATTTATTTTACAGGCAACTTTGTATTTATTTTAACTAGGTACAATAGCTATTAAATAGTTATTAACTATTTAATAGCTACCTAGTTAAAATAATTACAAAATTACCTGTAAAATAAATCCTAACCTAAGTTACAATTAAACCTAACACTACACGATCAATAAATTAATTAAATAAACTACCTACAATTACCTACAATTAAATAAAAAACAATTAAATCTAAACACTAAGCCCCTGAAGATCTCCCTACCTTATATTCACCCAGCCGGGTATCACCGATCCATCCAGAAGAGGGTCCGAAGTCTTCATCCTATCCGGCAAGAAGAGGTCCTCCAGAGGGTCCAAAGTCTTCATCCTATCCGGCAAGAAGAGGTCCTCCAGAGGGTCCAAAGTCTTCATCCAGGTGGCATCTTCTATCATCTTCCATACGGAGCGGAGCGGGTCCACCTTGAAGCAGCCGACGCGGAGCCATCCTTCCTCACCGACGGACTAACGACGAATGAAGGTTCCTTTAAATGACATCATCCAAGATGGCGTCCCTCGAATTCCGATTGGCTGATAGGATTCTATCAGCCAATCGGAATTAAGGTAGGAAAAATCTGATTGGCTGATTGAATCAGCCAATCAGATTGAAGTTCAATCCGATTGGCTGATTGGATCAGCCAATAAGATTGAGCTCGCATTCTATTGGCTGATCGGAATTTGAGGGACACCATCTTGGATGACCTCATTTAAAGGAACCTTCATTTGTCGTTAGTCCATCGGTGAGGAAGGATGGCTCCGCGTCGGCTGCTTCAAGATGGACCCGCTCCGCTCCGGATGGAAGAAGATAGAAGATGGCGCCTGTATAAAGACTTTGGACCCTCTGGAGGACCTCTTCTTGCCAGATAGGATGAAGACTTCGGACCCTCTGGAGGACCTCTTCTTGCCGGATAGGATTAAGACTTCGGACCCTCTTCTGGACGGATTGGTGATACCCGGCTGGGTGAATACAAGGTAGGGAGATCTTCAGGGGCTTAGTGTTAGTTTTTTTAAGGGGGGTTTGGGTGGGTTAAATTAGGGGTATGTGGGTGGTGGGTTGTAATGTTGGGGGGGTATTGTATGTTTTTTTTACAGGCAAAAGAGCTGATTTCTTTGGCGCATGCCCCGCAAAAAGCCCTTTTAAGGGTTGGTAAGGTAATAGAGCTGTTAACTTTTTATTTTAGAATAGGGTAGGGCATTTTTTTATTTTGGGGGGCTTTGTTATTTTTTTAGGGGGCTTAGAGTAGGTGTAATTAGTTTAAAATTCTTGTAATCTTTTTTTATTTTTTGTAATTTAGTGTTTCTTTTTTTTTGTAATTTAGTGTTTCTTTTTTTTTTTGTAATTTAGTTTAGTTGATTTAATTGTAGGTAATTGTAGGTAGTTTATTTAATTAATTTATTAATTGTGTAGTGTTAGGTTTAATTGTAATTTAGGTTAGGATTTATTTTACAGGTAATTTTGTAATTATTTTAACTAGGTAGCTATTAAATAGTTAATAACTATTTAATAGCTATTGTACCTAGTTAAAATAAATACAAAGTTGCCTGTAAAATAAATATAAATCTTAAAATAGCTACAATATAATTATTCATTATATTGTAGCTATATTAGGGTTTATTTTACAGGTAAGTATTTAGCTTTAAATAGGATTAATTTATTTAATAAGAAATAATTTATTTTGTTAGATTTAAATTATATTTAACTGAGGGGGGTGTTAGGGTTAGATTTAGCTTTAGGGGTTAATACATTGATTATAGTAGCTGTGAGGTCCGGTCGGCAGATTAGGGGTTAATACTTGAAGTTAGGTGGCGGCGATGTTAGGGAGGGCAGATTAGGGGTTAATAAAATGTATTATAGGGTTTGCGAGGCGGGAGTGAGGCGGTTTAGGGGGTTAATACATTTATTATAGTGGCGGCGAGGTCTGGTCGGCAGATTAGGGGTTAATAAGTGTAGGTAAGGTAGCAGCGACGTTGGGGGTGCAGATTAGGGTTTAATAAATATTATGTAGGTGTCGGCTGTGTTAGGGGCAGCAGATTAGGGGTACATAGGGATAATGTAGGTGGGGCGGTGTCCGGTCGGCAGATTAGGGGTTAAAACATTTTATTAGAGTGGCGGCGATGTGGGGGGGGGGCCTCGGTTTAGGGGTACATAGGTAGTTTATGGGTGTTAGTGTAATTTAGAGCACAGTAGTTAAGAGCTTTATAAACCGGCGTTAGCCTATAAAGCTCTTAACTCCTGACTTTTTTCTGCGGCTGGAGTCTTGTCGTTAGAGTTCTAATGCTCACTTCTGCCAAGACTCTAAATACCGGCGTTAGGAAGATCCCATTGAAAAGATAGGATACGCAATTGGCTTAAGGGGATCTGCGGTATGGAAAAGTCGCGGCTGGAAAGTGAGCGTTAGACCCTTTCCTGACTGACTCCAAATACCAGCGGGTGGTAAAAAGCAGCGTTAGGAGCCCTTAACACTGCTTTTGACGGCTAATGCAGAACTCTAAATCTAGGCGTATGTTTTTAAACATCCAAAATTCTGGAGTTGACTGTCCCTTTAAGGAATTCCTACAGAGACTAGGAGTAATTATAGGATACCTTTTTAAATAAAAAAAGTAATTGAAACAAACACATCTGATGTAGTATTGAGGAAGCTTTATGTCTTACATGAGGCCCAATATTATCTGGATTCACTTGCATGGAGTCTACACACTATCTTTTTGTCAGCTTGTTTCATTATTTATCCAGAACTCTATATCACAATTGTTGGTCTAATCCCTCTCATAAACTATGTTCGCTTGCCTTATCTCTTATACATGTTCAGCATCTCTCACATTTTAGAATTCATCAACTCCATCTCTTCTTGGTTCAGTGTTTCTCACATTATATAGTGATAAGGGGCTTATTGCAAGTTTTTACAGTTGTTGGAAGTAGTGCGAGCATTATAAATTGAAAGTAAACATGTTAGCTTTAGATTGTGAGCAATTAAAATTAATGTGCAATGGGATAGCATGACTTCAGAGCTTTCGTTAACTGTTAGGCAAGTAAAAAAGGTTGCACAAAGCACATACAAATACATTTAGAACTACAGTTACACTCATAATAACACTAATAAAAATCATAAAAAAAATCATTAAAAAGTTATAAGGGCTCAAAGATGAGGTTTCGGGTGTCAGAAAAAAAAGGCATGCAAATGGATTTAACATATATTTAAAGACATATATACACATTTAAACACATACATGCATATATATTGATATATATATATATATATATATATATATATATATATATATATATATATATATATATATATAATACAGTGTTTAACTATGTATTTACAGCAATATTTCACATTCCAATATTCTTCACATAGGGGTAAATGTTCTAGGTATTTTTAAATAGATATTTCTATATATATATATATATATATATATATATATATGTAAATAACTATATATAATCATGGGCAATGGGCATACCAGTAATCTTCACAAAAAGGGGTTTAGAAAACCGCACCTTAATACCTTTGGCTTGTGGGGCACGGAACCAAGGACCTGCCTCTTCCCTCAGGTACTCCAAACAAACAAAAGATTGTTCCAGTCACCAACACTTTTAAAATAGACCTTTATTCTTTCACATTGGGTCCAAGCAAAAAACTACAACGTTCAGCTAAGATTGATCAGCTAAGATTGATCAGTGCTAATAACAGGCAGCGTAGACCCCTAAATTATGGGGTCTATGCTGCCTGTTATTAGCAGTGATCAATCTTAGCTCACTACCTAAGTGTATGTAATAAACAGTAACACACACACTGAGGTTATTGCTCCCTCCCCCTTTATGTGAGACACAACCCTACATTACTCATTTATTTACCTGTTGGTATAGCTTATCACAACAAAAACTATTGGTACACAATGTGGAGTACAATTTAGGGGTCTACGCTGCTTTTTATTGGCAGTGACCAATATTAGTTCACTACTTAAATGTATGGAATAAACAACAACACACACACAGCGATTATTATTCTCTCCCCCTATAATGACAGTTGTATCATCTTATCTTTCATAGTAAGGGCGTCATATCCCTCTCTGTATATTCCACCGTGTGTGAATATCTGATATAAACCTATCAACCATGTATTTAAATAACTGATCAACTATACTTCAATATTACCCTAAACTGACATAAAGGGTAATAAGGGAATACTCAGACACACTTAGTTCATCTATGTACCTATTTCCAATAATTGAAATTTATATTATTCATACAATATATTGGCCAGCATCAAAACAATAATTGCAGATTTTTCATATAAGGAGTAAAATCAGATTTTACCACCATTTATAGTTATATCATCTGCTCTATAATTACAGTGGGCTCCTGGCCACAGTATGATTACCTACTCAGTAAATTAACTATAACCAATACCAAGGGCAATTAGGGAATATTCTGATATACTTAGTTCATCTTTGTATCTTTTGCCTATTAATTGGAATCGATAGCATTTATACATTTTGGTTAGTATCTGAGCAATAACTGTAGATTTTTCATATAACGAGCTAGATCCAACCTCATATGAGATGTGCCTACCGCTTACAGTTATAGCACCTGGTCGCTGAGAATTATATAGGGGGTACCTTGCCGCAGTGCGATTATTCATTCTGAAAAAAATCCCTTTTAACCTAAAGGGATAGGTGGGAAAGAACTGGAGATAATAATCCACAGACCTAAGTCCTAGTAAACCTTTATATAGGATAAGGTAGTGCCTAATGCCAGATATAGTTTAAATATTTAAAGAGGAAAGGAGCAGAAGCATTATTATGGCACACTTGGGGGATTGTCATCTCATACATGTAGGGTAAGTGAGTTAATTGTGTAGAAAAATGAGTTTATTTAAAACTTAAAGTTTATTATGTAAATTAATAAAATAAACCCAGTGTTGTGGACCATGCCACTTTTAGTTAAAAATTCACGCCTAACGCGCATTTCGCATGTGCTTTATCAAAGGCTAACCCGATCACTACCCGGGTTTCCTTAAAAAGGTACATTGACCAATCCTGTTTAACTTGTGTTATAGACAAGTGTAATCTACCAATCGTGTAGAGCAATAGTTCCTCCAATAGTGTGCGGTGAGGTAATGACGTGGGCATGAATACGCCCCCTCTGTCACTGTGCTCTGTTCCGCTTCTCACTACGAACGGCATGTTAGAGGGAGATAATAGGAGCACTATGTGCAGAACCATGGTATTAGGTCCTCATATATTTGATCGATTTATGCTTAGAGATTTTATATAATGATAGTACAATAAAAACAAAAGGGTCTGGCTTACATAGATGTATGATTATTTAGCTATATCCGTTATTTGTCATTAAAGGATTATAGTGCACTCGTATTGATTTATTTGTCACTTTGATGTATAATTGTATTAGATTACACTGGTTATATTATTTGATGACATATAAATTGTTCCACATTATTACCAAATGTTCTCTTCAGAGATAACATATGTATCGTACTATATAGTTTATATCCATTCAATGTTCCTTAATTTATAGCCATCTCTCATTACGAACGAGAGTGCAAGAAATGTTTTGCCACAGTGGTCAACTTTTTGTTATGTTCCAAATCATTTTTGGCATTCTTGATGTTACATATATGTTTGCCAAGACGTCTCCTGAATTCACGTGTCGACATCCCCACGTATTTCTTATTACAATTGCAACAGATTATATTTTTGCTCCTACAATTGTAGAATTCATTCATAAATATAGTACCAGATGGAAAGATACTCATCTGTTTTACATTTAGCATATATGGACAGAACTTACATGTCCCACATTCATATGTACTCCTCGTTATCTTATCCCTAATTGTAGGGGCTCGTCTCCAGCTCATTGCGATTTTATCTCCAATGCACTTTGATAAATCCTCATCTGTTTTTAGAATGTGTACATGATTGTTGAGGATATCCCTTATTTCCTTGTGTGCTATATTAAACGTACTGACAAACCATACTTTATTATCCAAGTTGGATTTCGTTTTGGCTTTAAGTAGGTTCAGTCTGTCCGTATGGAGGGCTCTGTGGTATGCCTTTTTAAGAGTGCTATTAGGGTATCCCCTAGCTTTTAGCCTCTTCTTCATATCCATAGCCTGATTTTTAAAATCACTAATATCAGAGCAGTTGCGCCGTAGTCTAAGGAATTCTCCGAAGGGAATGGCTTTCTTTGTTGCTGGATGGTGAGCACTCTGGAAACTAAGTATCGAGTTTGTGGCTGTTTCTTTTCTATAAAGATCTGATTTAATCCGACCGAACATATCATTCTACCATACTCCCCTGCCATTTTGTGGCCCCCTCCTATGCATGTGGCTTATTTAACCCCCTTTTTTTAGTTTTGGTCAGTTGAACAACCTATTTTGTGGGTATCCAATTGTATTTCCAGAGGCATTATCCTCAGGTATTGCACCCTGATTGGCGATTCACTCATTTTATCACACTGTGATTTTAATTTACATCTTGTTTTTACTTTTACTTTAATAAAAGCTAAGTTTTATCCCCTTTCCCCTTCTATTCGATGATCCCCACTTGGGTCCTCCCTGTACCTCCAAGGCTCTTATTCCCCAGTGGTGTTGAGTGCTATTTATGTGCATACTTTTCAAATGGTCTCATTTGAATCCTTCTGCTAGTTGTTCTCTATTTTGCACAGCACCTTGGTCCCCCTCTATTTAATAATTTTTTATATCCCCTGGCACGTTTAGGGATATTACTAGGGTTATGGGGACACACCACCTGTAGTGTCATCATGTTTAACTTTTTGCCTTTCTAACATTTCTGACCATGGTCTGAGGACGGGGGAGACCCAGAAAATGTTAACCATTTTAATAAATTAATTGCTGACAATGGTGAGTGCCTTCCTTTTCATTACTACATACATATACATGTATAGTTATGTATCTCAATGTTAAAGGGATACTAAACCCACATTTTTCTTCCATGATTCAGAGCATTCAGTTTTAAGCAACTTTCTAATTTACTCCCTTTATCAAATTTTCTTTGTTATCTTTTTATCCTTATTTGAAAATCAAGATGCGCTACCCAGGGTGCTGAAACAAAAATGGGCCGGCTCCTAAGCTTAGATTGCTGCTTATAAAAATAAAAAAAAATACCAAGAGAATGAAGAAACTTTGATAATAGGAGTAAATTAGAAAGTTGCTTAACATTGCATGCTCTATTTGAATCATGAAAAATTGGGTTTAGTATCCCTTTAAAGCCCTTTGCCTGTCTGAGTGATCATATCTGTGGAAAGGTGATAACTAAGCGCCAACTATATAACGCAACAGACCTCCATCTCTAATAAATTGGCACCTAGTTGCCAAGGGTGGATTCAATTTTAAGATTGGATATCAGAGCGCCAAACAACGTAGGCAGGGTCTATGGGCAGATAGTCAAATACCAAAGGTAAAAATAGGTTGAAATAAGTGATTTAATACATAAGATAAAAAAGTTGGTACATTTAAAATTATACAACAATTAGTCATGGATCCATGTTACACTTTAAAATATATATTGAAACACTTGGAACAATTTAAAAATGCTTGTAGAACAATTAATAACAACAACAAAAAATCTAACAAATAATATCTATTGCATAAAACTTAAATTCTAATATGTGAATGCTAGGAGCGCTTATGCACACTCTATTTATAAAAACAATGCGTTACAATGCACAGGTGGATAGATTCCAGGTTGCTTGAAACCGGTGGGTGTGAAATGTAAGTGGCTCCGAATGGGGGTTTTGCCTATGTGTTTATCCAAAATTATGTAAATCCTAACAGGTGGACAAAAAATGTTACAGGAATGTCTAGAACCTGAATTCAAAATATAAGACCTGAGGTTGTGCCTATGTGTTTATCCAAAAAGGGTGTAAATCCTAACAAGTGAAAAAAATGTGAGAAAAATATTGCAGGGGTGTGTGAACCTTATTTTCAAAATAAACAATGAATTCAAAATAAAACGATATACAAGTGAATTTTTGACAAATCAACTAATGCATACATAAAGCATAAATAGAACCAAATAAAAACAACAGCACAACTTTAACGTGTGTTCAAATGTGTTTCTGCTTGCAAACTGTGAGGAAGAAAGGAAAAGGTCAGTGGAGACCGAAACCGGTTGACTGGTAAGGAGTATTTTAATTGTGATCACATTAAGAAGCCATCTGCACTATTGTTTGCCTTTCCTTTTTTGGCAGGTAAGGGACAACATTGCAGGTTGGAATTATTTGTTAACTACCGCCCAAGAAGATTTCTACATAATCAGCAGTTGGGATCCATATTGAGATAAACTATAGCAAGATTCTTATTATCCAATTTGAATATTTATTTGGACTTTAAGCATTTTATGTTATATCATCCATTTTTTAAACCACTGTTGTTATATGGTCTCTTTTAATTAACCTCTCGAGGCTCTTTGAGCAAGTCCCCTATATCTAACTCTGAGCCCTTTAGATTTGTATTTTAGGGTATCAATTTAGAGCCTGTGTTCAATTTCAATCCAATCACAAAGTTTTGCCACTATTCAGTGTTTATAATAGATATTTGTTCACATCACATCACAGTTTGCAAGCAGAAACACATTTGAACACACGTTAAAGTTGTGCTGTTGTTTTTATTTGGTTCTATTTATGCTTTATGTATGCATTAGTTGATTTGTCAAAAATTCACTTGTATATCGTTTTATTTTGAATTCATTGTTTATTTTGAAAATAAGGTTCACACACCCCTGCAATATTTTTCTCACATTTTTTCACTTGTTAGGATTTACACCCTTTTTGGATAAACACATAGGCACAACCTCAGGTCTTATATTTTGAATTCAGGTTCTAGACATTCCTGTAACATTTTTTGTCCACCTGTTAGGATTTACATAATTTTGGATAAACACATAGGCAAAACCCCAATTCGGAGCCACTTACATTTCACACCCACCGGTTTCAAGCAACCTGGAATCTATCTACCTGTGCATTGTAACCCATTGTTTTTATAAATAGAGTGTGCATAAGTGCTCCTAGCATTCACATATTAGAATTTAAGTTTTATGCGATAGACATTATTTGTTAGATTTTTTGTTGTTGTTATTAATTGTTCTACATGCATTTTTAAATTGTTCCAAGTGTTTCAATATATATTTTAAAGTGTAACATGGATCCATGACTAATTGTTGTATAATTTTAAATGTACCAACTTTTTTATCTTATGTATTAAATCACTTATTTCAACCTATTGTTACCTTTGGTATTTGACTATCGGCCCATAGACCCTGCCTACGTTGTTTGGCGCTCTGATATCCAATCTTAAAATTGAGTGCTCAGCTCATATCTATTAGCCCTAATAACTTGAAAATAATCACCCACCCCCCGTGAAAATATTCACATTTTGTTGCTTTACAGCCTGAAATAAAGACACATATTTTGTTTATCCAGTTGTAATTACTCAGTGCAACTTATAACATCCAAGTGAAAGATATAACACCAACATGTCAGGCAAAAATAAAGACAATTCAAAAACAGAATCACTGAGTTGGAAAAAGGATCACCCCCTCCTAATTTGACCTTCAACTGTGATCAGCTGTGGGCATATTGATTATCTCAGCATGAAAAGAGCTTTCCTGGAACATCTCAGTCCCTGGTAGTGCAATTGAAGTAAACAATCAACTGTGGGTGTCAAGGAACTGTAGAAAGATCTCTGGGATAATTTTGTGGACAGGCGCAAGTCAGGAGATGGAAACAAGAAAATATTAAAGGCTTTATCATTGCCTAGAAGCACAGTGAAGTCTATTATTAAGAAGTGGAAGGTATTTTGTACAACACAGACCCTCTCTGGATCCGGACGTTGCTCCAAACTGGATGAAAGAGCCAGGAAGAAACTGGTCAGAGAGGCTACCAAGAGGCCCACAGCAACTCTAAAGCAGTTGCAGGAATTTATGACAAATAGTGGTCATTGTGTGCATGTGACAACAATATCACAAATTCTCCACATATGTGGCTTGTATGGGAGGGTAGCAAGAAAAAAGCCACTCCTCAAGAAAGGCCACATGCAGTCATGACTGAGCTTTGCCATAACACAGCTAAGAGATTCGGAGGCCACATGGAAAAAAGGTGTTATGGTCAGATGATACTAAAATTGAATTATTTGGCCTTAACTACAAACAATATGTCTGGAGGAAATCCAATACAGCTCACCATCCAAATAACACCATACCTACAGTAAAGCATGGAGGTGGTAATATCCTGTTATGGGGGTGTTTCTTTGTATCAGGCACTGGACTGCTTGTCAGGATAGACAGAATAATGGATGGGGCAAAATACCTTCAAATTATTGAGGAAAATCTGCTGCCCTCTGCCAGGAAGTTGTCAATGGGAAGACGGTTTACCTTCCAACATGACAATGACCCAAAGCAGTAAGGTTAGGGAACCAAAAGGGGATTTGTGACAATGAAGTCAAGTGTAGAATTATACACTGAATAAGTCAAATAGAAAATGGAGTAAAATTACACTTTATTTAACAATTATGCTTGAAAACAGACGTTACTCATAGGGGGTAATATATAAGGGAAATAAATCCAGGGTTATGCAACCTCTGAACCAAATTCATACAATTCCGATTCCCAATATGCCCCTATAGGTAATTGGACAAGTTAAAAAATAAGGTAATATAGAAAGCTAGTGAAGAATGGGATTGTCACTTCCATAATTCAAAAATTCATTGCCTATATTCTATAAACCCAAGTATTAAAATTAAGGCTAGTGGACAGGTTTAGCGTGTCTAGTCAGACAATAACATAAGAAAGAGAAGTTAGCAAAAAAGTAATCACATATGCACAAGAGGTTTCAATCATACAGGCATAAACAAATATGCACTATCTATGCGCTCAAAGGCGTCCTCCTCTCTGCGTACTGGTGGGCGTGGACAGCGTTGCAGCTAGCGTGGTCTAACCATACTGGTCACAAATGCTCACATACTAATTCAGCGGTCTGGCACATTTAATACCGCCTTACTTAGCCTATATTGGGTTATATACAGGGGGGGTTTTGCTGCTGTTGTACCACCATTTATTAGCACTCAATGTAAGGTTAACAAGTTTGTCTAAACTCTATACATAAAACGCTACTACGCTATATGTTTGGTTACATAGTAACCTCTGATTCTATGATTCATGACTAAATGTAATTACTTGCATTGAACATAGTGCAATACTAGCGGTTAGGTTACTCTCAGCATAACATCTCTACTGAATAGTTGCTAAGCTTTGAAAAGGATATTATGTATGTGAACTAGACCTATCTGACAGGGGAATAGTTAGAAATCGGCTGACTCTGTTCAATCAGAGCAGTACGCAGAGAGGAGGACGCCTTTGAGCGCATAGATAGTGCATATTTGTTTATGCCTGTATGATTGAAACCTCTTGTGCATATGTGATTACTTTTTTGCTAACTTCTCTTTCTTATGTTATTGTCTGACTAGACACGCTAAACCTGTCCACTAGCCTTAATTTTAATACTTGGGTTTATAGAATATAGGCAATGAATTTTTGAATTATGGAAGTGACAATCCCATTCTTCACTAGCTTTCTATATTACCTTATTTTTTAACTTGTCCAATTACCTATAGGGGCATATTGGGAATCGGAATTGTATGAATTTGGTTCAGAGGTTGCATAACCCTGGATTTATTTCCCTTATATATTACCCCCTATGAGTAACGTCTGTTTTCAAGCATAATTGTTAAATAAAGTGTAATTTTACTCCATTTTCTATTTGAATGACCCAAAGCACACAGCAAAAATGACCACACAGTGGTTGAAGGATAAAAAGGTGAATTTCCTTGCATGTCAGAGCCCAGAGTTAAACCCCATTGAATATCTGTAGCATGGCTTGAAGACTGCAGTCCACAAATGGTCACCATCAACTGTAACTGAACTGGAGCAGTTCTGCAAAGAAGAGTGGGCAAATATTTCACAGTCTAGATGTGCACAGTTAATAGGGACATAGCCCAACAGACTAAAGACTGTAATTAAAGCAAAAGGTGGTTCATCAAAATACTGACACAAGGGAGTGATCCTTTCCAACTCATGTTGGTGTTATATCTTTCACTTGGATGTTGTAATTTGCACTGAGTAATTACAACTGGATGAACAAAAACGGTGTCTGTATTTATTTCAGGCTGCAATGCAACAAAATGTGATTATTTTTTTCAAGGGGGTGATTCTTTTCAATAACTATTGTATTTTTTTGTGTGTTTTGTGACACTTTTTTGTTTTGTGAAACAGTTAACCAGAGCTCTGAGGTCCCACTATCCCAGCGTGTGTTTATTACAATTGCACTCAAGCGATTGTGTATACTTACTACATGTAATATGAGCGCTACATCTTTCACACGCAAACAGCCGTGATAAACCCGATGTTGCTTGCGAGTAACTGTCAGGCCCTAAACTTTTAAGCTAAAATTAAAAAAAATTATAAAATATTTTTTTTTAATGTTTGTTGCACAAATTAATAATCTCATTTATGTTAAGTTGTATAGACAATTTGCACTTTAAAATGCTAAAGTAACAAAAAAATGCTTTATAATATCGTAAATCTTCCCCACATGTATACTTCATAATCCCACTCAGTATATAAAATAACTATTGGATGTCATTAATTCAAGTTAATATTCTAATTTTCTTGTGAAGCTATCTTTTTAATATCAACAAATTTATAAGCACCCAATCTAAGTGTTCATGTCATTTCTGTTAAGGATCCTGCTTTGAAAATGTAGAATATGTATATTATACCATATTAATATTTTTGTACTAAAAAATAAAAATGTAGATCATATTCAGTGTAATGAAACAAAAGGATTGATATAGCAATAGTTACATGAAAATGTTAAGTGTGTAATACAATATAAGTTTATTTCTATGGTTTAAGGGAAAGACACATATACTGTTACAAATATGTTTCATATCTTGTCTAGAATGAGTTCAATTTAACAAATAGGTATCAGGTTGTTAAGGTCAAATGTAAATTTATACCAGTTTTATAGAAAATAGGTTCTATTCCTATGCAGACTGAAAATCAAACTGCTGGATAAAATGAAAATTAAAGTAAGAATTGCCAATTCCAGAAAATTAAACCATAGAAGTGGATGTTTGTGTGATACAATCCATTAACATACCAATCCTACAGTAACTATATTATCTGCAGCAAAGGTGAGAAACGTAATAAAATTAAAATGTGATTCTTTAAATATCCTACAAATTGAATCGTTAAGCAGAAAACATCTTATAAATAGCTCATTAGCAATTCCAAAGACATTGATAACAATAGAACAGTCTCATTACAATGCACACCATTTAGAATAAGCATACATATACTATACAATGTGGGATTAGAAACTGCAAAATGACTCCACAAAACATATGAATAAATAGAAATATACTGTAAATTACATAATAAGGTACATTAGCATTAGATTAAAAAAAAGATTAAACAAATAAAGCATATGTTCAAATAAAAGCATTGTAAAATTATCCAGATTGTTCAAGGGTTTAAATTAAAACGTTAAGAGATCATTGAAAAATTATTTCAAAACCTATGAATATAAAAAAACTCTTAATTACACTTAATGAAATAAAAACACCTGGCTAAGATGAGAGTAAGTTCAATAAGAATAATATTAGGGAAGGCATTTTGAATAATGCTGTCTCCTTTTACAGTCTAAAGGTACTTGTATGGATATTGTAATAGAAAGATTTAAGAAGATGATAAAGTGTTTTATTTTTAATGTGCCCAGCCATCAATTTTCACTAGTTTCAATTAGATTACCACATACAGTGTGAAGTTGATTTGCATTAGTCAGGTGGAAAAAGCAATGGCTAAGTATCATACCTTGAAAGATTATTTGTTACATTAAATTAAATGATGTGAAGTAATTGAAATGCTATGTGGCCCTAGATTTCAAGGTACACCCCACTATTTAAGAAACTAACGCCTAGATTTAGAGTTCTGCCTTAGCCATCCAAACCAGCGTTAGGGGGTCCTAATGCTGGTTTTTACCGCCCGCTGGTATTTAGAGTCAGTCAGGAAAGGGTCTAACGCTCACTTTCCAGCCGAGACTTTTCAATACCGCAGTTCCCCTACACCAATTGTGTATCCAATCTTTTCAATGGGATCTTTCTAACGCTGGTATTTAGAGTCTTGGCTGAAGTGAGCGTTAGAAATCTAACGACAAGACTCCAGCCGCAGGAAAAAGCCAGGAGTTAAGAGCTTTCCAGGCTAACGCCGGTTCATAAAGCTCTTAACTACTGTGCTCTAAAGTACACTAACACCCATAAACTACCTATGTACCCCTAAACCGAGGCCCCCACACATCGCCGCCACTCTATTAATTTTTTTTAACCCCTAATCTGCCGACCGCACACCGCCGCTACCTACATTATCCCTATGTTTCCCTAATCTGCTGCCCCTAACATCGCCGACCCCTACATAATATTTATTACCCGCTAATCTGCCCCCCCAATGTCGCCGCCAACTACCTAAAATTATTAACCCCTAATCTGCCGACCGGACCTCACCGCTACTATAATAAATGTATTAACCCCTAATCCGCCCTCCCTAACATCACCGACACCTAACTTCAAGTATTAACCCCTAATCTGCCGACCGGACCTCGCCGCTACTCTAATAAATGTATTAACCCCTAAAGCTAAGTCTAACCCTAAACCTAACACCCCCCTAAGTTAAATATAATTTAAATCTAACGAAATAAAATAAATCTTATTAAATAAATTATTCCTATTTAAAACTAAATACTTACCTGTAAAATAAACCCTAATATAGCTACAATATAAATAATAATTATATTGTAGCTATTTTAGGATTAATATTTATTTTACAGGCAACTTTGTATTTATTTTAACCAGGTACAATAGCTATTAAATAGTTAATAACTATTTAATAGTTACCTAGTTAAAATAATTACAAAATTACCTGTAAAATAAATCCTAACCTAAGTTACAATTAAACCTAACACTACACTATCAATAAATAAAATAAATAAACTACCTACAATTATCTACAATTATATCAACTAAACTAAATTACAAAAAAAACAAAAACTAAATTACAAAAACAAACACTAAATTACAGAAAATTATAAAGATTACAAGAATTTTAAACTAATTACACCTACTCTAAGCCCCCTAAAAAAATAACAAAGCCCCCCAAAATAAAAAAAATGCCCTACCCTATTCTAAAATGAAAATTGTAAAGCTCTTTTACCTTACCAGGCCTTAACAGGGCCTTTTGCGGGGCATGCCCCAAAGTAAACAGCTCTTTTGCCTGTAAAAAAAAACATACAATACCCCACCACAACATTACAACCCACCACCCACATACCCCTAATCTAACCCAAACACCCCTTAAAAAACACTAAGCCCCTGAAGATCTTCCTACCTTATCTTCACCATGCCGGGTATCACCGATCCGTCCAGAAGAGGCTCTGAAGTCTTCCTCCTATCCGGCAAGAAGAGGTCCAGAAGAGGGTCCAAAGTCTTCCTCCTATCCAGCAAGAAGAGGACATCCGGACCGGCAAACATCTTCATCCAAGCGGCATCTTCTATCTTCTTCCATACGGCGTGGAGCGGGACCATCTTGAAGCAGCCAACGCGGATCCATCCTCTTCTTCCGGCGACTCCCAACGAATGAAGGTTCCTTTAAGGGACGTCATCCAAGATGGCGTCCCTCGAATTCCGATTGGCTGATAGGATTCTATCAGCCAATCGGAATTAAGGTAGGAAAAATCTGATTGGCTGATTCAATCAACCAATTAGATTCAAGTTCAATCCGATTGGCTGATCCAATCAGCCAATCAGATTGAGCTTGCATTCTATTGGCTGATGGGAACAGCCAATAGAATGCGAGCTCAATCTGATTGGCTGATCCAATCAGCCAATCGGATTGAACTTTAATCTGATTGGCTGATTCAATCAGCCAATCAGAATTTTCCTACCTTAATTCCGATAGGCTGATAGAATCCTATCAGCCAATCAGAATTCGAGGGACGCCATCTTGGATGAAGTCCCTTAAAGGAACCGTCATTCGTCGGGAAGTCGTCGGCCAGGATGGATGTTCCGCGTTGGCGGGATGAAGATGGAGCCGGAAGAAAGAAGATTGAAGATGCCGCTTGTTAGAAGACTTCAGCCGGATGATGGACCTCTTCAGCCCACTTGGATGAAGACTTCAGCCGGATGATGGACCTCTTCAGCCTGATGATGGATCTCTTAAGCCCCTGCTTGGATGAAGACATCGCCCGGATAGGATAAAGACTTCGGAGCCTCTTCTGGACGGATCGGTTATACCCGGCGTGGTGAAGATAAGGTAGGAAGATCTTCAGGGGCTTAGTGTTAGGTTTATTTAAGGGGGGTTTGGGTTAGATTAGGGGTATGTGGGTTGTGGGTTGTAATGTTGGGGGGGTATTGTATGTTTTTTTTTACAGGCAAAAGAGCAGAATTCTTTGGGGCATGCCCCGCAAAAGGCCCTTTTAAGGGCTGGTAAGGTAAAAGAGCTTTTCAATTTTTATTTTAGAATAGGGTAGGGCATTTTTTATTTTGGGGGGCTTTGTTATTTTATTAGGGGGATTAGAGTAGGTGTAATTAGCTTAAAATTGTTGTAATATTTTTATAATGTTTGTAAATAATTTTTTTATTTTTGTAACTTAGTTCTTTTTTTATTTTTTGTACTTTAGTTAGTTTAATTAATTGTATTTATTTGTAGGTATTTGTAGGTAATTAATTTATTGATAGTGTAGTGTTAGGTTTAATTGTAATTTAGGTTAGAATTTATTTTACAGGTAATTTTGTAATTATTTTAACTAGGTGGCTATTAAATAGTTATTAACTATTTAATAGCTATTGTACATAGTTAAAATAAATACAAAGTTGCCTGTAAAATAAATATAAATCCTAAAATAACTACAATATAATTATAATTTATATTGTAGCTATATTAGGGTTTATTTTACAGGTAAGTATTTAGCTTTAAATAGGAATAATTTATTTAATAAGATTTATTTTATTTAGTTAGATAAAAATTATATTTAACTTAGGGGGGGTGTTAGGTTTAGGGTTAGACTTAGCTTTAGGGGTTAATACATTTATTAGAGTAGCGGTGAGGTCCGTCAGCAGATTAGGGGTTAATAATTGAAGTTAGGTGTCGGCGATGTTAGGGAGGGCAGATTAGGGGTTAATACTATTTATTATAGGGTTTTTGAGGTGGGAGTGAGGCGGAATAGGGGTTAATAAATTTATTATAGTAGCGGTGACGTTGGGGTCGGCAGATTAGGGGTTAATAAATATAATATAACGGTCGGCGGTGTTAGGGGCAGCAGATTAGGGGTACATAGCTATAATGTAGGTTGCGGCGGTGTACGGAGCGGCAGATTAGGGGTTAATAGTATAATGCAAGGGTCAGCGATAGCAGGGGCGGCAGATTAGGGGTTAATAAGTGTAAGGTTAGGGGTGTTTAGATTCGGGGTACACGTTAGGGTGTTAGGTGCAGACATAGGAAGTGTTTCCCCATAGGAAACAATGGGGCTGCGTTAGGAGCTGAACGCTGCTTTTTTGCAGGTGTTAGGTTTTTTTTCAGCTCAAACTGCCCCATTGTTTCCTATGGGGGAATCGTGCACGAACACGTTTTTGAAGCTGGCAGCGTCCGTAAGCACCGCTGGTATTGAGAGTTGCAGTGGCGGTAAATTATGCTATACGCTCCCTTTTTGGAGCCTAACGCAGCCCTTCTGTGAACTCTAAATATCAGCTGTATTTAAAAGGTGCGGGGGAAAAAATACACGCGTAGCTAACGCACCCCTTTGGCCGCAGAACTCTAAATCTAGCCGTATGATATTAATGTATTATTTTGTCCTTTTCAATTTAATGAACAAAGTTGCTACGTAGTCAGTGAGAGCAAATACACTAAGAATTTCCACTATTTTATTTATGCAGATGCAGAGATCACTTACAATTCTAAGAACTCAATAATGCTCAGCGCATAACTTCCCTTTCTGCCATGTTTAATCCTCCTATCCAAACACTTTAATCCCATCCTATAGATAAAACAGCTTAAAATCTCTGTCTGTCATTAGTGGCAAGTCCTAATTGCACTGTTTCAGCCCATGTATTTTATTGAAGTCATGGCTTATTGTGTTATGACAATTCCAAACAGTGCTACAGCTAAAGCAAAAGAAACAAATTTAAATTGGATGAAAAGGTAAAAAGTAACTTTATTTTCAAGCTAAACCTTCATAAGAGCTAAAGAATAATAACCTAAAATGCGGAAGCCAGTGACATAAAATAGCTAAAGGTAAAAAATAGAAACTAAATCATGTACTTGAAAACATCAATCAACGTACAATTATACAACCTGACTAAATAACTCTACACGTAAAATACTGGTGATTACTATGCCATTTACGAGAAAGAAAAGACATGCAGATGTGAATGTGGGTTGCTAAGAGCTTTCCATGGTGCACTAAGCACATTCTGCCAAAATGATTTAAGATTTTTTATTTTTATTTTAACTTTGTCTAAAGAAATATTGCAAATTATTAAAACAATGTATTATGGATTTTATTTGATCACATTGAATACAGTGATGCTTATTGTTTGCTTGAGAATTTTCTGTATTATACATACACAATCACAGTCATGCTACAATATACTGGGGCATGCTCAATATCAGTGGTTTACAAACATTTTCAGGTCATTGCCCCCATTTGTTCCATAAACCTACCATCAGCTTCCCCTACCTTACTCTGTAAAAATAAAATTCAGACTAGCAGTGCAAAAATCCTAAAGTTAATGGTTCAATACAATTTAAAAAAGTAACAATTAAACAAATTAACATTTTGAATCATAAATTTTTATTGAGACAACCTTTAAGTTAACATAATAATGCCTTTAAAAATAGTACAGCAAGGTCAGCAGTGACCTGAAGTAATAAATATACAATAAAAGTACATTGCAAAAGTAGAGTATGAAAGTAGGCAAGATAAATATAGCAACAAGTCTCTTTTTCGATAGGGGAGGTATAGGAAGGATAAGACAAGTAGCTGTGTCTGGGTGGAATGAGGTGATGATACTGGTATCGGAAGTTCAAGATAGTAGAGCTGGACGGAAAGGATATGGTATGGGTGTGGGGGGAGGGGATAGAGGGAGAAGGGGGAGGGGGGAGAAAAAAAAAAGAAAAAAAAAAAAAAAAGAATTAATTAAATAAAAAGGGGGGGAGGAAGGTGTCTCAGTGTGGAGACCCGGGGCTTATGTTCCAATTTGGAAATTTCGTGCTCCATGGTGACCATATAGCATGATAGGAGTCCACTTTATCAAGGGCTTTGTACGAATACTGTTCCATTTGTCCGATAAAGTGTACTATGGAAATCACCTGTGAAAGAGAGGGAGGTTTTTCCTCTTTCCAGGCTCTGGCTAAAGCAAGTTTCGTAGCCATAAGGATATAAATTGTAAGAGCCTCCCCGGAGGGGGAGAGGTTAGGCATCTGCATATGGAGGAGGGATACCTCTGGGGTGCGAGGGGGGGTGAGACTAAGTGACTGAAGGAGTGCGTATATGTCTCTCCATAGAGGTTGGATAACTGGGCAAGTCCACCATATGTGTAATGCTGTACCATTATCCCTGCAATTTCTCCAGTAACTAGGGGGTTGCGACTGGTAAATCCTATGTAGAGTAACTGGAACTAGGTGCCAGCGAACTAAAACTTTATAGTGGAGTTCCCAGAGTGTGGCACAATGAAGGAGTTTCTTGGTTGTCATGATTCTGATATGCCAAACATCTGTTGTTACAGTAAACCCAATTTCTCTCTCCCAGGCCAGATGTTGTGGGATTTTATGAGGGGGGAGTGAATTGGTAAGGAGGTTATAGTGGAAAGAGAGGAGATGTTTGAGGTTATGAGCCCCCTGCCAAGCTCTTTCCCATACTGTCTTGGGCCGTAATGACTGTTTCGGGTATCCCCAGGTACGTAAGCGGGTACTCAGTCGGAATCCCTTGAAGGTGAGTCTGGGTGGGAGTTGGAGTTTTGTACAGATTTCGGGATGGGGGAGCCAGTTGTCATTTTCGTAGAGGTCTGTCACTAGTAGTGTGTGTAGTTGTGGCCAAAGGTCATAGTGGGAGTCTGGTAGACAGTACAGTGCAGCAGAGATTGTGAGTATAGGAGAAGGATAGGGGGCGATGGCTGGAGTGTGTCTTATGTGGTCCCAGAATTGCAGTGCGTGTTTGAAGATAGGGTGTATGATGTCTATGTCATGTCTATGGTGGAGAGGAATCCAGGGGAGATCAGAAAGGGTTAAGCCCAGGGGTAATAGGGCGGACTCAAAAGTGAACCAGCCAAGTTGTCTGTCAGGGTCATTCCAGAGAAGCACATGGGACAATCTGGTGGCATTATAGTAGGAGATTATGTTTGGTAGAGCTAAACCACCCTGTGAAACTGATTTTTCCAAGGTGCGTCCAGAGGTTCTGGGCCTTCGGTCTTTCCACACATAGGTGGTGATCAAACTTTGAAACCTATTAAGGAGTGACCTGGGGATGTTATATGGGATAGATCTGAAAAGATAAGTGATCTTGGGGAGAAAGGACATCTTTACCGCGGCGATGCGCCCTGTCCAAGAAATCTCCCTAAACTCCCAAGACTCAAGGAGCTTTCTGAATTCAGAAAGTCTGTCAGAATAGTTACGGGTTATAACCACAGAGGGATCTGGGCACAGATAGACCCCTAGGATCTTGAGAGATGCAGTGTTCCATTGAAAGTGATATGTTGTCTGGAAGGAAGTGAGGTCTTCTGAAGAAAAGTTTATGGGTAAGGCCTCCGTTTTGGCCACGTTGAGTTTGTAGAAGTTCAGGTCCCTAAACTGCTGTAAGATAGTGAACACAGCTGGAAGGGATTCCCTGGGGGATGTCAGGAACAGGGTGATGTCATCAGCGTAAAGGGAAATTTTATGAGTGTGGGAGCCGATGGAGAGGCCTCTGACTGCGGGACTGATCCTTATGGATTGGGCTAGGGGTTCTATGGCCAGAGCGAACAGAAGGGGGGATAAGGGGCAGCCCGGTCTAGTACCATTCAAAATCATAAACCTGGGAGATTGAAACCCGACCCCACGTATGATGGCCGAGGGGTTATTGTAGAGAGCTTTAACCGCAAAGATAAAAGCCGGAGGAAATTGGAAAGTTCTCAGAGTTTCCCATAAGTAATCCCACCTGACCCTGTCGAAAGCCTTTTCGGCGTCCAGAGACAGGGCCAGGAAGGGAGCGGGACCCCCAGCTGCCGCGTGCAGGACACCCAGAATTCGTCTGGTCGCGTCCGAACCCTCTCTATTTGGAATAAATCCCACTTGGTCATTGGCTATCAGGGGGAGATTATTTTGGCAACTCTGGTGGCCAAGAGTTTGGCATAAATCTTGGTGTCAATATTGATCAATGAGATGGGACAGTAACTGCTGCAAAGATTGGGTGGTTTACCAGGTTTCAGGATTGTAATAATGACTGCTTCTAGGAACTCCGCTTTGAAGGGGGCACCAGAGAATATCTCCTGGAAGAATCTGCTAAGAATGGGGGCTATGAGGGGGAGGAAGGTTTTGTAGAATCTGGCAGTAAAGCCGTCAGGGCCCGGGGCCTTTCCTAATTTCAAGTTTCTAATTATTTTGTAATTTCTTCAATTGTTATCGGGGTGGTGAGGGAGGAGATGGCATCCCTAGAGAGTGAGGGGAGAGAGAGAGAGTGAAGAAAGTCAGAGATTTATTTGGGGGCGCGCGCCGGGGCCTCTAAGTTAGCCTCTATATTGTATAGAGATAAATAGTAGAGTTTAAAGGCGTTACTAATGTCCGCCGGTGCCAACATATTCACTCCTAAAGGGGACTGTATGGACATTATTCTCGCTTGGGCAGTTCGGTGTCTGAGTTTAGAGGCTAGGAGGGTGGAGGCTTTATTGCCCTGGTGATAATGTATTTTTTTGAATTTTTCCAACATATTTTGCGTCTTTTTTTTTTTTCCAAAATTTGGATTTGTTTCGAAATTTTTGCAATTTCATCATTTATAGCGGGAGAATAGGTGTGGGAAAGATCAGTCTTAAGCTTACGGAGTTGGATGGTTAGAGTAGGTAAGGTGGCTTTAGATTTTAAGCGGGACTCGGTTTCAAACTGAATAAGATGGCCTCTCATTACTGCCTTCAGTGTGGCCCATAAAATCTGTGTGGTAGTCTGGTTATCGTCGTTAAGGGCTAAGAAGTCTGTTATGTGGTCCTGAAGTGTTATCTTAAGGAGAGGGTCTGTGATAGTCCAGTCTCGCATTCGCCATAGTCCGGGGGGAGGGCTCGCAGGCGGGCCCAGACGTAGGTGGAGAGAATCATGATCAGACCAAGAGACCGGTGCGATGGATATGGAGTGGATATGCTCAATGAGGTGTGCATGGGTGAAGAAGTAGTCAATCCGTGTGTGTGATTTGTGTGGTTGGGAGTAGAACGTATATTCCCTATCCTGTGGGTGTATAGCACGCCATGCGTCATATAAGTCGTATTGTGTCATTAGGAGTTGAAAGGCGGAGGAGAGGGAGTGGGTAGCTCTATCATTACTAGAAAGCGGGGGACCTGTTCTATCCAGTTTAACATCCCACATCAAATTACAGTCCCCACCTAGGATAAGATCTCCTTGCCTAATTACAGTCACTGCCTTGAGTAGTTTCCTAAGAAATTTGATTTGTTTAGTGTTTGGGGCATATATATTAAGCAAGGTGACTAGATGGGAATTCAGTTTACAGATGACAATGATAAACCTCGCCTGGGGGTCAGATTCAGTATAAATCGGGGTATAAGTAATATTTTTACCAATGTAAATGGCAACGCCCCTTGACTTGGAGGAGAACGTGGCTTCTAAGAGAGTGGGGAATTGTCTGGAGGTGCGGGAGACCTCCGGTGCATGAGTCCAGTGGGTCTCCTGGATGAAGGCTATGTCTATATGTTTTTTACTGAGGAAGGTAAAGAGGAGGCTGCGCTTTGTTGGGGAGTTTAGTCCCTGTGCATTCAGGGTAAGGAAATGGAGTCCTTCCATGGGGAAGAGAAGAGAAAAAAAAAAAAAGGGGAGGGAGAGGGGACCAGGGTGGGAAAGAGGAATAGGGGAGAAACTAGATCCGTTTCCGTTATCAACGGCTTGAGAAGATTGGGATATAGATAGATACGTCAGAAGTTTATGCTACTTGCAAAGACAGTTTAGTGTTATTATGTTGTGGGGAGGGGGGGGGGAGACAGCGGTCCAGAGCCGCTTTGGTTAAAAACAGATAGGGTGGGGAGATTAGTTCGGTAAAACAGAATAGTGGCTTATGAGAAAATATCTGGAAAAATAGAAGGTATATGTAAGGTATGGGGGGAGAAGGGGGGGAGAGGGGGCGGAGCCAGAAGTGTGCCACCCAGCAAGTGGATGTAAGGATTAATTAGAAGATAGAGGAGATACTAATGAGGGTTTCAGCAAGGGATGTGCAAAGGAGGGAGGTGAGTGAGCCAAGAAAAAGAGCAAAAAAAAAAAAAAAACTAGTAAAATTTTTTTAGAGATGGGAGACAGAGAGGAGCAAGGAGGTGACATGCACCACACTCCCCCAGTCATGAGTAATAGATTAGATAGACAGGAGCAGGTAACCAAGTGTTTGTGTGCGTCCTGAGGAGGTGGTGGTAAAGGGGAGATCCAAGGTTAGGTATTTAGGAAGGATGGGTAGGAATGTGTTAGCTTATGGAAAGTGCATCAGAAGGGGTGAGTGATGAGTGAGACAGTATGGAATAGATCAGAGTATGAGGCAAAGTGGCAAAATAAGATACATCATAGACCATTCCTATACATGTAGGGAAGGATGAACATATACAAAGAGAGAAAAAGGACATTCCATGTTACATCAACTGAGTGAAAACCTAGAAACTAGAACAAATCTTGAGATATTAACAACTAAGTACAAACTCAAACCAGTAAGTGTGCATCATGTCGTTCAGCTGCCCAGGTGCATGAGTGGTGCTGCAAATCTCAAAAATAACATATAGAGAAAGCCATATATCAGAGGAGAGTGGGAAAAAAAAAAATTAACAATATAAAATACAACAATGACATATGACACTATATGCATGGCAGGTGAACAACTCTGTACATCATATAAACATAGGGCCGGGAGCTATAAATAGAGTAAGATAAGTACCCGTACGTAAGCTCCCGGCTTACCTGATTGGAGAGCGTCCAATGAAGCAGTCTTGCATAAGGAGAGGGAGGTTTCAGGAATGAGGAAAGAGTAAGATATGTACCCGTGAGTGCACTCCAAACCTCCTCAGGTCACCAGGTAGATGTCCCAACAAACTGTGAGATAAAAGAGCGTTCCAAAAACAGGGACTAAGATGCTGTAGTGTAGGCAGAAGGCATCTGCCCAGCTATTAGGGTCTCTCTGACTCTTTACTTGAAGAAGAAGAATTCTGTGGATGCCAAGCTGGGGTTGAAGCGTCGAGGCTGCTTATGGTTCCTTGATTCTTGGAAGGGGGATCTGGGGCTCCCGAGAGTTCTAGGGTGTTGAGCAGCTTCATGCCCTGTTCTGCAGATGAGATAGTGTATGTGCGGTCTTGGTGTTGAACAAAAAGCTTAACAGGGAAACCCCATCGGTACTTGATTTTATGTTGCCTCAGCGCTAGTGTAAACTTGGCGAGTGTATGCAGGGAGAGGTCTGGAAAGATTTGTAGCTTTTGGTAAGGCTCCTTGAGAGGCTTGTTGGCAAAGGAGGCACGTATGATTCTCTCCTTGGTGGTGTAGTAGTGTAAGCGCAAGATGACATCTCTGGGAGTGTCAGCAGTGGAGTTTCGAGGGCGCGTGGCCCTATGTGCCCTATCAATCAGAAATTCTTGTTCAGACGTTGTGCCCAAGAGGACTTTAAAGAATGTGGTTAGGTAATTCTGGAGTTCAGATGAGGAGATATCTTCGGGGATGCCTCTAATCCTAAGATTATTACGGCGAGACCTATCCTCTATGTCTGCCATTTTGGTCTCCAGGTCAGAAATTTGCTCCGCAAGGCTTTGTGAGTAAGCTAGGAGATTGGAGTGGTCCGTTGCTAGATCTTCGTGCTTTCTCTCCAGGATCTCTGTCCTCTCTCCCAGTGAGGAGATTTCTCGCTTCAATTCACTCACAGATTGACGGAGTTCCTGTCTGAGAGATGAGTATTGAGTGTCCATTTTATCTGTGAGGATTTTGATGGTTTCTAGAAATGTAGATTGTGAGAGGGCTGTTTTGTCTTTGCGGGAGGAATCTAATTTAGTACTTTCAGAAGTTAGGGCTGTTGAGTCTCTAGAGTCTTCTTCCGATAAATCTAGGTCTGATAACTGTTTGCTATGAAAGTGGTCCGTGAGAGTCCTCTTAGGGTTGTCCTGATGTTTAGGCTTTCTCTTAACTGAGTGCGCCATGGTTGGGGAGAGGAGTCACCTGGCTTCTTAGTAGATGTGTTCCTGATGTAGATGATAGCTGGGGGAGTGATAGGCTAGCACCCCTAGAGCATGATGTCTCAGCCCTCCATCATATCTCTAAGTCCTTAATGAAGAAGGAGCACTGATGTGAGGTTGCAGTGAAGAGGGTGAGCTCCTGTAAGGCAGACTGAGCTCCTGTAAGGCAGACTGGTGAAAAATTAAGAATGGCCCCTCTCCAGGGACTGTACCACCTCTGGGCGAGATCGGGAAAGGGAAGGTGGGTATGACCCGTAGAGCAATGCACCTACGGGAAAGGGTGGAGAGGGGGTCTATTGTCAGAGAAAGCAGGAAGAGACGGTCTTTTTGCTGATAAATCCTGCAATAATTTACAATGAAGAAAGATACTGGATAGGCTTGGGGTGGGGAGGCTGCTGTGAGGTACTTGTGAGGTGTTTTATACACCTTTCTCCCTTCCCTTCTTTCTCCCTTCCTTCCTCCTTTCCTTCGCCTCCTCCGCCTCCTCTCCCTCTTCTCTCTCTCTCTCTATTCACTCTTTCTTCTTGCACCCTACTTTCTCTCCCTCTCTCTCCTCCTCTGCTTCTTCGCTCTTTCTCCCCTCTTCCTTCACCCTTCTTGTTTTTCTTTCTAGATCACTACCCAAAGTACTGCAGGTTAGACCTAAGTGGTGCAATAAGGCAGTGACTTAGTTTGGAGCTAAAAACCAGCAGTAGGGCTTCAGGCTGATGTGGAGATTTTCAGCAGTGGATTATAGTGTATAATGCATGAGAAGGAAAACCTGAAATTAAACTTGAGAGGCTTTGGGGACCAGGGTACTGTGCCTGCTGTGTGAAATCCTGCCCTGTGTTATACTATGAGGAGAGGCTCCTGTTCTCAGGGTAAAATCCGGGGTCTGTAGTACTGTAGAGAGGGGAATTATGGGCTAGGATGTTTGCTTTTGCCCTTATGTGTCCTTATGTAGAAAGACTGTCAGTTTCTGACAGGGACCCTAAACAGGCTCGTGTGGTATAACCTGGGTATTGTGGCACTGTGAAATGGCGAGCTATGGGCTAAGTGATTTATTAGTGCCCAATTTCCTTATGTGGGAGGGCTGTTAGTATCCAGCCTAGGTCCTAGACAGGCCCGTGTAGCAGGAGCTGTAGTTAAAAGGCTGTGAGGGTGTGTATAGAGGACCGGAGCAAGATTACCTGGGGAGGGCCGGATCTCAAGGGTCCCAGCTGTATGGAGGTCACCTCTCAGTTGCCCGCTTGCTTGTTATGGGAGCTCCGGGGGTAGCGGCACTTCCTAAACTCGGCTTGTGCGGCAAACACAGTGCGGCTGCAGAGTCCAAAATGGCCGCCGTTCGCAGGCTTAATTTCCAATGCGCCGCAAGTCTCTGAGGTCTCCAAAGATGTTGAGCCGGGAGCTCCCTGATCTTCAGCTTGTTACCGGAGCCACCGGAGAGGTAAAGGCAGTCAGAGGGAGGGAGGCAGAAGACCCTCTTAGCGCTTCGTAGCGCAATATCACCAGCACTTCAGTGTGCAGCAGGGGTGAGCGTTAGGGGTAGATCCGGTCCTCTGAGTAAGATCAAATGGGCAGAAAAGGAGGACAAAAGCAATAAAAAGAACACAAAGGTTTAGAGGGGAGGTCTATGAACGTATATAATATGAATTTTAGGAGGATTAGCCAAAATAAAGGTTTTTTTTTTTGCTGGGTATCTTATTTTGTGGTGGGAGCTCTGGTCCTGTGCGACCAGTCAGTCTTGTAGTTGGCTCCTCCCCCACAAATTAACATTTTAATTAAAACTTTATTATCTTTCGCCTAGATTTAGAGTTTTGTTGGTAAAAACTTGGGGAGCTAACGCTCCTTTTTTTCCAGCGCACACCCATAAGCCAACGCTGGTATTATGAGTTTTCTAAATGGCTGTGTTAACCTCAGAAAAGTGAGCTTTGAGCCAAATTTAGCTCCACTTCTACCCTCAATACCAGCTTTGCTTACGGTAGCGGTAAGCTGGAAAAATGTGCTCATGCACGATTTCCCCATAGGAAATAATGGGGCTGAGCTGGCTGAAAAAAAACCTAACACCTGCAAAAAAGCAGCGTTCAGCTCCTAACGCAGCCCCATTGTTTCCTATGGGAAAATACTTTCTAAGTCTACACCTAACACGCTAACATTAACCCCGAGTCTAAACACCCCTAACCTTACACTTATTAACCCCTAATCTGCCACACCCCGCTATTGCTGACACCTGCATTATACTATTACCCCCTAATCTGCCGCTCCGTACACCGCCGCAACCTACGTTATCCCTATGAACCCCTAATCTGTTGCCCCTAACCCCCGCCGACCCCTATATTATATTTATTAACCCCTAATCTGCCCCCCCACATCGCCTCTACCTACCTAAAATTATTAACCCCTAATCTGCCGACCGGACCTCACCTCTACTCTAATAAATGTATTAACCCCTAAAGCTAAGTCTAACCCTAACACTAACACCCCCCTAAGTTAAATATAATTTTTATCTAATGAAATAAAATAAATCTTATTAAATAAATTGATCCTATTTAAAGCTAAATACTTACCTGTAAAATAAACCCTAATATAGCTACAATATAAATAATAATTATATTGTAGCTATTTTAGGATTAATATTTATTTTACAGGCAACTTTGTATTTATTTTAACCAGGTACAATAGCTATTAAATAGTTAATAACTATTTAAAGGGACAGTCTACGCCAGAATTTTTATTCTTTTAAAAGATAGATAATCCCTTTATTACCCATTTCCCAGTTTTGCATAACAAACACAGTTATAATAATATAATTTTAACCTCTGTGATTATCTTGTATCCAAGCCTCTGCAAACTGCCACTTTTTTCAGTTCTTTTGACAGACTTGCAGTCTAGCCAATCAGTGTCTGCTCCCAGATAACTTCTCGTGCTCGAGCACAGTGTTATCTATATGAAATCCGTGAACTAACACCCTCTAGTGGTGAAAAACTGTTAAAATGCAATCTGAAAGAGGTGGGCTTCAAGGTCTAAGAAATTAGCATATGAACCTCCTAGGTTAAGCTTTCAACTAAGAATACCAAGAGAACAAAGCAAAATTGGTGATAAAAGTAAATTGGAAAATGCTCTATCTGAATCATGAAAGTTTATTTTGGCCTAGACTGTCCCTTTAATAGCTACCTAGTTTAAATAATTCCAAAAGTACCTGTAAAATAAATCCTAACCTAAGTTACAATTACACCTAACACTACACTATCAATAAATTAAATAAACTACCTACAATTATCTACAATTAAACCTAACACTACAATATCAATAAATAAATTAAATACAAATAAATACACTAACTAAAGTACAAAAAATAAAAAAAGAACTAAGTTACAAAAAATAAAAAAATAATTTACAAACATTATAAAAATATTACAATTTTAAGCTAATTACACCTACTCTAAGCCCCCTAATAAAATAACAAAGCCCCCCAAAATAAAAAAATGCCCTAACCTATTCTAAAATAAAAATTGAAAAGCTCTTTTACCTTACCACCATAAAAGGTCCTTTTGCGGGGCATGCCCCAAAGAATTCTGCTATTTTGCCTGGATTGGCTGATCCAATCAGCCAATCAGATTGAGCTTGCATTCTATTGGCTGTTCCGATCAGCCAATAGAATGCGAGCTCAATCTGATTGGCTGATTGGATCAGCCAATCGGATTGAACTTGAATCTGATTGGCTGATTCCATCAGCCAATCAGAATTTTCCTACCTTAATTCTGATTGGCTGATAGAATCCTATCAGCCAATCGGAATTTGAGGGACGCCATCTTGGATGACGTCCCTTAAAGGAACCGTCATTCATCTGGAAGTCGTCGGCTAGGATGGATGTTCCGCGTTGGCGGGATGAAGATGGAGCCAGAAGAAAGAAGATTGAAGATGCCGCTTGATAGAAGACTTCAGCCGGATGATGGACCTCTTCAGCCCCCGCTTGGATCAAGACTTCAGCCGGATGATGGACTTCTTCAGCCCCCGCTTGGATCAAGACTTCAGCCGGATGATGGACCTCTTCAGCCCCCGCTTGGGCTTGGATGAAGATATAGCCCAGATTGGATGAAGACTTCGGACCCTCTTCTGGACCGATCGGTGATACCCGGCGTGGTGAAGACAAGGTAGGGAGATCTTCAGGGGCTTAGTGTTAGATTTATTTAAGGGGGGTTTGTGTTAGATTAGGGGTATGTGGGTGGTGGGTTGTAATGTTGGCGGGGGTATTGTATGTTTTTTTTTACAGGCAAAAGAGCTGAATTCTTTGGGGCATGCCCCGCAAAAGGCCCTTTTAAGGGTTGGTAAGGTAACATTTTTATTTTTAGCTTAAAATTGTTGTAATATTTTTATAATGTTTGTAAATTATTTTTTTATTTTTTGTAACTTAGTTCTTTTTTTATTTTTTGTACTTTAGTTAGTTTATTTAATTGTATTTATTTGTAGGTATTTGTATGTAATTAATGTATTGATAGTGTAGTGTTAGGTTTAATTGTAGATAATTGTAGGTAATTTATTAAATTTATTTATTGATAGTGTAGTGTTAGGTTTAATTGTAACTTAGGTTAGGATTTATTTTACAGGTACTTTTGTAATTATTTTAACTAGGTAGCTATTAAATAGTTATTAACTATTTAATAGCTATTGTACCTGGTTAAAATAAATACAAAGTTGCCTGTAAAATAAATATTAATCCTAAAATAGCTACAATATAATTATTATTTTTATTGTAGCTATATTAGGGTTTATTTTACAGGTAAGTATTTAGCTTAAATAGGAATAATTTATTTAATAAGAAATGATTTATTTCCTTAGATAAAAATTATATTTGGGTTAGGGTTTGACTTAGCTTTAGGGGTTAATACATTTATTAGAGTAGCGGTGAGGTCCGGTCGGCAGATTAGGGGTTAATACTTGAAGTTAGGTGTCGGTGATGTCAGGGAGGGCAGATTAGGGGTTAATACTATTTATTATAGGGTTTTTGAGGCGGGAGTGAGGCTGATTAGGGGTTAATAACTTTATTATAGTAGCGTTGAGGTCTGGTCGTCAGATTAGGGGTTAATGATTGTAGGTAGGTGGCGGTGACGTTTGGGGCGGCAGATTAGGGGTTAATAAATATAATATAGGGGTCGGCGGTGTTAGGGGCAGCAAATTAGGGGTACATAGGGATAATGTAGGTTGCGGTGGTGTGCGGTCGGCAGATTAGGGGTTAAAAATTTTTATTAGAGTTGCTGCGATGTGGGGGCCTCAGTTTAGGGGTACATAGGTAGTTTATGGGTGTTAGTGTACTTTAGAGCACAGTATTTAAGAGCTTTATGAACCGGCGTTAGCCCAGAAAGCTCTTAACTCCTGGCTTTTCTCTGCGGTTGAAGTTTTGTCGTTAGATTTCTAACGCTCACTTCAGCCAAGACTCTAAATACCGGCGTTAGATAGATCCCATTGAAAAGATAGGATACGCAAATGGCGTAGGGGGATCTGCGGTATGGAAAAGTCGCGGCTGCAAAGTGAGCGTTAGACCTTTACCTACACGACTCTAAATACCAGCGGTAGCACAAAACCAGAGTTAGGTGCCCCTAACGCTGGTTTTGACGGCTAACGCAGAACTCTAAATCTAGGCGTTACTTTGTTAGCACAATAAGGGCTCAGCAATACCTATACGCATGATATATCCCCTAATAGATTTTGTGCCAGATTACAAGTGGAGCACCAAATATCATTTTTGCATATTAGATAATAGAGGTAAATTGGAATGTTGTTTAAAATTGTATTCTGCATCTGGACCTGAATCATGAAAGAACATTTTTGGGTTTCATGTACCTTTAAATTTTAGCCAGTAATTTAGCGCTCCAGTTGTAATGTAGCCCACACTCAATTAATAAAATTTTGTAAACCATTTAAAAAAAATGCTTTTGTCCATTTGGGAATGCTCCATAAGGTTTTAAAATACAGGAACAAATTTGTATCTAGCAAAAAAAAAAAAAAAGATTGTAATGAAGAATAAAGATGGATTTTTCAATATCTCAAAGAGATGGTAAGATGCAGTTAATTGGTAACTCCTAAATCAGTAGATAAATGTAAAACAATACAATGTAAAGCATTCAGTTACCTAGAAGCAATAGATAAAATTGTCTCAAGCAGCTCAGAAAATACATTTAATATTAAAACCTATACAAATCACAATTTAGTCATATATATAGCACATGCAAATTTTAATGTAATTTGTAGAAAGGATGACCTATCCAGTAATTGACAGAATCAGGGAACATTTATTGTTGAATTAACAAATGCTACCAAAAACCTCAGTAGCAAAACATGATTCAGAAAATAACAATTCATTGGGACTGCCAATCAGATTGAGCTCGCATTCTATTGGCTGATCGGAACAGTTGGCTGATTGAATCAGCCAATCGGATTGAACTTGATTCTGATTGGCTGATTCCATCAGCCAATCAGAATTTTCCTACCTTAATTCCGATTGGCTGATAGAATCCTATCAGCCAATCGGAATTCGAGGGACGCCATATTGGATGACGTCCCTTAAAGGAACCATCATTCGTCGGGAAGTCGTCGGAAGAAGAAGATGGGTCCGCGGTGGAGGTCTTCAAGATGGAGCCGGTTGTCATCGGATGAAGATAGAAGATGCCGCTTGGAAGAAGATGGTTGCCGGTCCGGATCTACTTTTCTTCCCGGATAGGATGAAGACTTTGGAGCCTCTTCTGGACTTCTTCAGCCATCGCTTGATAGAAGACTTCAGCCGGATGATGGATGTCAACAATAAATGTTCAGGGAACATTTATTGTTGAATTAACAAATGCTACCAAAAACCTCAGTAGCAAAACATGATTCAGAAAATAACAATTCATTGGGACTGCCAATCAGAAGAAGATGGGTCCGCGGTGGAGGTCTTCAAGATGGAGCTGGTTGTCATCGGATGAAGATAGAAGATGCCACTTGGAAGAAGATGGTTGCCGGTCCGGATCTACTCTTCTTCCTGGATAGGATGAAGACTTTGGAGCCTCTTCTGGACTTCTTCAGCCGTCGCTTGATAGAAGACTTCAGCCGGATGATGGATGTCAACAATAAATGTTCAGGGAACATTTATTGTTGAATTAACAAATGCTACCAAAAACCTCAGTAGCAAAACATGATTCAGAAAATAACAATTCATTGGGACTGCCAATCAGATTGAGCTCGCATTCTATTGGCTGATCGGAACAGTTGGCTTATTGAATCAGCCAATCGGATTGAACTTGATTCTGATTGGCTGATTCCATCAGCCAATCAGAATTTTCCTACCTTAATTCCGATTGGCTGATAGAATCCTATCAGCCAATCGGAATTCGAGGGACGCCATCTTGGATGACGTCCCTTAAAGGAACCATCATTCGCCGGGAAGTCATCGGAAGAAGATGGGTCCGCGGTGGAGGTCTTCAAGATGGAGCCGGTTGTCATCGGATGAAGATTAGAAGATGCCGCTTGGAAGAAGATGGTTGCCGGTCCGGATCTACTCTTCTTCCCGGATAGGATGAAGACTTTGGAGCCTTTTCTGGACTTCTTCAGCCGTCGCTTGATAGAAGACTTCAGCCGGATGATGGATGTCTAGCCCCCGCTTGGGCTTGGATGAAGATTTCGGAGCCTGGAACGATCGGTGATACCTGGCATGGTGAAGACAAGGTAGGAAGATCTTCAGGGGCTTAGTGTTAGGTTTATTTAAGGGGGGTTTGGTTTAGATTAGGGGTATGTGGGTGGTGGGTTGTAATGTTGGGGGGGGTATTATATGTTTTTTTTTACAGAAAGAGCTGAATTCTTTGGGGCATGCCCCGCAAAGGGCCCTTTTAAGGGCTGGTAAGGTAAAAGAGCTTTGAACTTTTGTAATTTAGAATAGGGTAGGGCATTTTTTTTATTTTGGGGGTCTTTGTTATTTTATTAGGGGGCTTAGAGTAGGTGTAATTAGTTTAAAATTGTTGTAATTTTTTTCTAATGTTTGTAAATATTTTTTTATTTTTGTAACTTAGTTGTTTTTTATTTTTTGTACTTTAGTTAGTTTATTTAATTGTATTTATTTGTAGGAATTGTATTTAATTTATTTATTGAAAGTGTAGTGTTAGGTTTAATTGTAGATAATTGTAGGTATTTTATTTAATTTATTTATTAATAGTGAAGTGTTAGGTTTAATTGTAACTTAGGTTAGGATTTATTTTACAGGTAATTTTGTAATTATTTTAACTAGGTAGCTATTAAATAGTTATTAACTATTTAATAGCTATTGTACCTGGTTAAAATAATTACAAAGTTGCCAGTAAAATAAATATTAATCCTAAAATAGCTATAATATAATTATAATTTATATTGTAGCTATATTAGGGTTTATTTTACAGGTAAGTATTTAGCTTTAAATAGGAATAATTTATTTAATAAGAGTTAATTTATTTTGTTAGATTTAAATTATATTTAATTTAGGGGGTGTTAGTGTTAGTGTTAGAATTAGCTTTAGGGGTTAAAAAATTTAATAGAGTAGCGGTGAGGTCCGGTCGGCAGATTAGGGGTTAATACTTGAAGTTAGGTGTCGGCGATCATAGGGAGGGCAGATTAGGGGTTAATACTATTTATTATAGGGTTATTGAGGCGGGAGTGAGGCGGATTAGGGGTTAATACATTTATTATAGTGGCGGTGAGGTCCGGTCGGCAGATTAGGGGTTAATAATTGTAGGTAGGTGGAGGCGATGTTGGGGGCGGCAGATTAGGGGTTAATAAATATAATATAGGGGTCGGCGGTGTTAGGGGCAGCAGATTAGGGGTACATAGGGATAACGTAGCTGGCGGCGGTGTGGGGTCGGCAGATTAGGGGTTACATTTTTTTAATAGAGTGGCGGCGATGTGGGGGGGGGTCTCGGTTTCTAAAATATAACTTTTTTGGATTCATGCAAACCTTTTACATCAAAATGTGTTTTTATGGCTTTCCCAGCACTCATATTACTACCTTAACAATTTACTGTATATATACAATATATTGCTGTATCACTTTTTATCTTTATTTTGTTATTTTGTACCTTATGTTGAATAATCTCAGCATAAATGTCACTAATGTTAAAACTTTACAGGTTTTTTTATTAGCTAAAATGTATTTCTGAATTGTGAGTAAACAGAAATTATTTTATTAGTAGTGTTCTCCACAAACAATTTTGACGACCAGGTGGCATTATAAAGTAGCCAGGTGGCAGCAGTTTAATAATTTGAAATATTGTAACATTTTCTCATATTTATTAATGTTACTTTAACTATCAAATGCACCTATTTATTGCATAATTTAACATACATTATTTTAATGATAATTTGTGCAAAAAACATTAAAAACATTTAATAATAGTTAACTTTACCTTAAAATTGGCTTAAAGGGACATACAAACCACATTATTCTTTCATGATTTAGAAAGATCATGTAATTTTAAACAACTTTCCAATTTACTTATATTATCTATATTGCTTCATTCTCTTAATATCCTTTATTAAAAGCATATCAAAATAGGCTCGGTAGCTGCTGATTGGCTCACCCATGTGCATTGCTATTTCTTCAACAAAAAGATATCTAAAGAATGAAGCAAATTCGATAATAGAAGTAAATTGGAATGTTGTTTAAAATTGTATTCTGGACCTGAATCATGAAAGAAAATGTTTAAGTTTCATGTATCTTTAAATTTTAGCCAGATAGTTAATGCAATCAGAAGATAAATTGATCCTCTATGTTGGGATCAATATACATTTTGATTATATTTGTATTTTTGTTCTTCTATTGAATGTTTTAAGACCCAGATGTTCTTGTGTGCCAGTGACATTTACTAAGGTCTACTACTAATTTGTTAATATAATTCTTTATATGTGTAGTAAATATAAATGCCACTAATGTAAAAATAGATAACGTATGTTGTGTGCATGCTGAAAGTTATCTACAGATGTCACAGAAAAAGTATTATGATATTAGAAAAACTATTATAGGATCCATGGGCTGAGGTAAGAAATGAATGAACCCCTAAAAGTTATTAACCCCTATTCCGCCACTCCCCAACATCGCCACCACTATAATAAAGTTATTAACCCCTATTCCCCCGCATCCCAACATCACTGAAACTATAATAAAGATATTAACCCCTATTCTGCCGCACCCCGACATTGCCACCACTAAATAAAATTATTAACCCCTAAACCTCTGGCCTCCCACATCACAGCCACTAAATAAACCTATTAACCCCTAAACCGCCAGCCCCCCCACATTGCAAAAAATTTAATTAAATTATTAACCCCTAAACCTAACAACCCCCTAACTTTAAATTAAAATTACAATATCCCTATCTTAAATAAAAACTTAGCTGTGAAATTAAAAAAACTTAAGTTTAAACTAACAATTAACCTAACATAACTATTTCACTGAAATTAAAATAACTACAAATTAAATAAACTAAATTACACATTTAAAAAAAACTAACACTACTAAAAAAATTAGTTCTAAAATTACAAAAAATAACACATTCTAAATTACAAAGAATAACAAACACTAAATTAAAAAACAAACAAACACTAAATTACAAAATAACAAACAAAATTATCCAAAATAAAAACAGTTACACCTCATCTAATAGCCCTATAAAAATAAAAAATCCCCCCCCAAAATAAAAAAAAACCCTAGCCTACATTAAACTACCAATAGCCCTTAAAAGGGCCTTTTGTAGGGCATTGCCATAAAGAAATCAGCTCTTTTACCTTTTAAAAAAATATAAAGATTCCCCAACAGTAAAATCCACCCAACCAACCCTCAAAATAGAAAAACCTATCTCTAACAAAAACCTAAGCTATCCATTGCCCTGAAAAGGGTATTTGTATGGGCATTTAGCTCTTTTGCTTTGCCCTGAAAAGGGCATTTAGTTATTTTTAAAAAGCCCAAACCCTAATCTAAAAAAAACCTCCACCAATAAAAAGTAAAAAAAAAACCTAACACTAAACTCTGACAATCCACTTACAGTTTCTGAAGTCCGGACATCCAGGCGGCGAGAAGTCTTCATCCAGGCAGTGAGGTCTTCATCCATCCAGATGGCGTCTTCTATCTTCATCCAGGCGGCATCTTCTATCTTCATCCCGGCCGCATCTTCTATCTTCATCCCAGCGGATCGGAGCAGGTCCATCCTTGAAGACATCCGGCATGGAGTGTCCTCTTCATACGATCATCGCCATACACTGAATCTTAAATGCAAAGGGAGCCTTTTCAAAATGGCGTCCCTTACATTCCTATTGGTTGATTTTATTTTTGAAATTCAAATCAGCCAATAGGATGAAAGCTACTGAAATCCTATTGGCTGTTCAAATCAAATCAGCCAATAGGAATGCAAGGGACACCGTTTTGAAAAGGCTCCCTTGCATTGAAGATTCAGTGTACGGTGGTAACTCCAAAGATGGACCCGCTCTGTGTCGGGATTAGGATAGAAGACGCTGCCGGGATGAAGATAAAAATGTCGCCTGGATGAAGATAGAAGATGCCACCTGTAAGTAAGAAGACCTCACCACCTGGATGAAGACTTCTCACGGTCTGGATGTCCGGACTTCAGAAACTGTAAGTGGATCGTCGGGGGTTAGTGATAGTTTTTTTTTAACTTGTTTGGGTGGGTTTTTTTTAGATTAGGGTATAGGCTTTTTTAAAACAGCTAAATGCCCTTTTTTAGGGCAAAAAGAGTTAAATGCCCTTTTAAGGACTATGCCCATACAAATGCCATTTTCAGGGCAATAGGTAGCTTAGGTTTTTGTTAGAGTTAGGTTTTTTATTTGGTGTGGTTGGTTGGGTTTTGGGTTTTACTGTTGGGGGGTCTGTATCTTTTTTACAGGTAAAAGATCTGATTTCTTTAGGGCAATGCCATACAAAAGGCCCCAAAAGGTCCCAATGCTGCTTTTTCATGCCCACTGGTATTACGAGTCTTGAAGGTACAGGTGTATTGCTCACTTTTTCGTCCAGACTCAAAAATACCGCAAATCCACTTACGTCAATTGCGTATCCTATTTTTTCAATGGGACTTGCACAGTGCCGGTATTATGAGTCTTCCAAAAAGTGAGCGGTAGACCCTCTCCTTTCAAGCCTGGTACCGCATTTTATAGTCAGTAGTTAAGAGTTTTACACTACAACGCTGTAGCATAAAATTCTTAACTAAAGTGCTAAAAAGTTCACTAACACCGATAAACTACCTATTAACCCCTAAACTGAGGCCCTCCCACATAGCAAACACTAAAATAAAATGTTTAACCCCTAATCTGCCGAACCGGACATCACCGCCACTATAATAAATATATTAACCCCTAAACCGCCGCACAACCACATCACAAACACTAGTTAAATATTATTAACCCCTAATATGCTGTCCCTAACATCGCCAACACCAACCTACATTTATTAACCCCTAATCTGCCGCCTCCAACCTCTCTGCCACTATATTAAAGTTATTAACCCCTAAATCTAAGTCTAACCCTAACCCCCTAACTTAAATATAATTTAAATAAATCTAAATAAAATAACTACAATTAACTAAATTATTCCTATTTAAAACTAAATACTTACCTATAAAATAAACCCTAAGATAGCTACAATATAACTAATAGTTACATTGTAGCCAGCTTAGGATTTATTTTTATTTTACAGGCAACTTTGTATTTATTTTAACTAGGTAGAATAGTTATTAAATAGCTAACTAGTTAAAATAAAGACAAATTTACCTGTAAAATAAAACCTAACCTAAGTTACAATTATACCTAACACTACACTATAATTAAATAAATTCCCTAAATTAACTACAATTAAATACAAATAAATACAATTAAATAAAATGATCTAAAGTACAAAAAAACAAACACTAAATTACAGAAAATAATAAACAAATTACAAGATTTTTAAACTAATTACACCTAATCTAATCCCCCTAACAAAATAAAAAAGCCCCCCAAAATAAAAAAGCCCTGCCCTACACTAAATTACAAATAGCCCTTAAAAGGGCCTTTTGTGGGGCATTGCCCCAAAGTAATCAGCTCTTTTACCTGTAAAAAATAGTACAATACCCCCCAACATTAAAATCCACCACCCACACACCCAACCCTACTCTAAAACCCACCCAATCCCCCCTTAATAAAACCTAACACTAACCCCTTGAAGATCACCCTACCTTGAGAAGTCTTCACCCAACCAGGCCGAAGTCCTCAACGAAGCCGGGAAGAAGAGGTGCTCCAGATGGGCAGAAGTCTTCATCCAGACGGCATCTTCTATCTTCATCCAAATAGTGCGGAGCAGGTCCATCTTCAAGACATCTGACGCGAAGCATCCTCTTCTTTCTTCATCCGACGACTGAATGAAGGTTCCTTTAAATGACGTCATCCAAGATGGCATCCCTTCAATTCCGATTGGCTGATAGAATTCTATCAGCCAATCGGATTTAAGGTAGAAAAAATCCTATTGGCTGATGCAATCAGCCAATAGGATGGAACTTTAATCTTATTGGCTGATTAGAACAGCCAATAGGATTCAGGTCACATTCTAATGTCTTTAAGATGGACCCGCTACGCGCCAGATGGATGAAGATAGAAGATGCCGTCTGGTTAAAGAGCTGATTACTTTGGGGCAATGCCCCACAAAAGGCCCTTTTAAGGGCTATTTGTAATTTAGTATAGGGTAGGGCTTTTTATTATTTTGGGGGGCTTTTTTATTTTATTAGGGGATTAGATTAGGTGTAATTAGTTTAAAAAACTTGTACTTATTCTATTATTTTCTGTAATTTAGTTGGGGGGGGGGTTCCGTACTTTAGATAATTGTATTTAATTGTATTTAATTGTAGTTAATTTAGGGAATTAATTTAATTATAGTGTAGTGTTAGGTGTAATTGTAACTTAGGTTATACAAAGTCGAGGAAATATAATTGAGAAATTTCAGAACAAGTTCGAAAGTGATCTTACCATCTTATATTATAAACAAGCTAATATCAAACATAACTTAACATATATGGAAAAGGAAACATTAAAGAAACTATCACAAAATAAGGATTGGGAAAATGTGCCGCTGATAAGGGAGGCTCAGATGTGATTTCATTAAGGGAGCTTTGAGGCAGTTAACAAACACACATGACTATAGAATGCTATGTTCAGACCCTACCAGCACTTTCAACAAAAAATTGAGAGATTTAGTTGATGATGGTGTAGAACAAGGCTTTATTGATCAAAGCACTAGTGAGTACCTAATAGTCACCCACTTAAAGATACCAATATTCAATCACCTTCCTAAGGTACATATTATTAAAGAAAATGAGAAAATAAGATAAAATATGCAGAATTTTCTCCACTGTATAAATATAAATATTTATAATATATCTGACTTTTTCATAGGCTTAATTATCTATTGATATGTCCTTGTTGATTAAATTAATAGCAATAGTTTTTAGTTTGGTATATCAAGAGAGTAACAATACCAACATAATTACAGACATCCTATTTATATTTCACAGTGAAAAAAATAATAATGATAATCTCAGGGATTATGTACATGCGTCCTGTTAGTCAAGCTCATGTATAAGGGTGTACCAATCAGTGACACAGAAAGCTTTGGAACTTATGATTGGCACCCTGGGGGTGTAAGAGTGGAGAGTAAAAGAGAAAGAGTGAATGAGAATAACAGTGACAGATAGGGGTGAATTCCAATCATACTGATATTGGTTCCTGATAACAAGGTTTCAGTTTACGCCGATATGAGAATTGTGTTTTTCAAGTGGGCACATTTCAAAATATATTTGACTGCTAAAATCCCTCAACTGTAAATGAGTTTTCACTAGCAAAGTTCTCAAAAATGTGTTTTTGGCTAAGTAGTTATCTGGAACAAAACTGGGAATTCAACTATAACAGACATATACAATGGCTGTTTCACACCTCTCAAAGTAACAATAATCTTGTTTATAATTAACTCCATTGCACAGTGTGAAAGGAAATCATCACTTACATGTGTGAGATTAACGTATTGTAATCCAAATCCATCCTGGTAACTGGTAACAATATGAATGCTATTTGTATATATGCATGATATACTGGATAAATGTATTCAATGATTATATTGACACTTTTAATATTTTAAAAGTATTTTTTTCCCATTATTTCCAATTATTGACGGAGGAAGCACTGTTTAGATTTCCGAGATTTGCATCTGAAATCAAGAAGAACACTGCAGGAAATTAGTTTGCTTTATAAGGAAGTGGCCATAATGTATTTCATCTTCTAAAACAAGATTTTAAAAGTTCTCATACTGTAAATCCTGAAACCATTAATTGATAAGGTTTCCTTCATTGTAATAATGTAGCTACAAAGATTTAGCCAGTAGCATGAACCGTGTTTATCTATGTACAATTAATATTACTTTTCCTACTGTATCTATATACCCTATTATCTGTTCTCTGGTTATGATTATGATTGTTTTATTATGTTAATTATCCCTGTATTTCATCCCTGTATTTGGATGTGTAATTGTTTTTGTTGCCTTTTGGCTTATTTTTGTCCTTTTTCCTATTCATTGCTCATGTTAGTTTCCCTTTCCGTTTTCTTATTAGGATCCTATACGTATATTTAATTACTTGATGTGCTGTGGTTTGGATTAACCCTACAGCCTTTCACATATTATATTTGTAGTTACACATGTAAGTAGTAGAGTAATAGTTTTCTTAGATGAGGCACTTTTGATTAGTAGCCTATTATGGTTTTATTATACACATAGACCTAGATTTGGAGTTTGGCGGTAGCCGTGAAAACCAGCGTTAGAGGCTCCTAACGCTGGTTTTAGGCTACCGCCGGTATTTAGAGTCACTCAAAATAGGGTCTAACGCTCACTTTTCAGCCACGACTTTTCCATACCGCAGATCCCCTTACGTCAATTGCGTATCCTATCTTTTCAATGGGATCTTCCTAACTCCGGTATTTAGAGTCGTTTCTGAAGTGAGCGTTAGACATCTAACGACAAAACTCCAGCCGCAGGAAAAAAGTCAGTAGTTAAGAGCTTTCTGGGCTAACGCCGGTTCATAAAGCTCTTAACTACTGTACTCTAAAGTACACTAACACCCATAAACTACCTATGTACCCCTAAACCGAGGTCCCCCCACATCGCCGCCACTCGATTAAATTTTTTTAACCCCTAATCTGCCGATCGCCACCTACGTTATCCTTATGTACCCCTAATCTGCTGCCCCTAACACCGCTGACCCCTATATTATATTTATTAACCCCTAATCTGCCCCCCACAACGTCGCCTCCACCTGCCTACACTTATTAACTCCTAATCTGCCGAGCGGACCTGAGCGCTACTATAATAAAGTTATTAACCCCTAATCCACCTCACTAACCCTATAATAAATAGTATTAACCCCTAATCTGCCCTCCCTAACATCGCCGACACCTAACTTCAATTATTAACCCCTAATCTGCCGACCGGAGCTCACCGCTATTCTAATAAATGTTTTAACCCCTAAAGCTAAGTCTAACCCTAACACTAACACCCCCCTAAATTAAATATAATTTAAATCTAATGAAATAAATTAACTCTTATTAAATAAATTATTCCTATTTAAAGGGACACTAAACCCAAATTTTTTCTTTTGTGATTCAGATAGAGCATGCAATTTTAAACAACTTTCTAATTTACTCCTATTATCAATTTTTCTTCGTTCTCTTGCTTTCTTTATTTGAAAAAGAAGGCATCTAAGCTATTTTTTTGGTTCAGAACCATGTAAAGCCCTTGTTTATTGGTAGGTGAATTTACTTACCAATCAGCAAGAACAACACAGTGTGTTCACCAAAAATGGGCAGGCATCTAAACTTACATTCTTGCATTTCAAATAAAGATACCAAGAGAATGCAAAGAATTTGATAATAGGAGTAAATTAGAAAGTTGTTTAAAATTGCATGCTCTATCTGAATCACAATAGAAAAAATTTGGTTCAGAGTCCCTTTAAAGCTAAATACTTACCTGTAAAATAAATCCTAATATAGCTACAATATAAATTATATTTATATTATAGCTATTTTAGGATTTATATTTATTTTACAGGTAACTTTGTATTTATTTTAACCAGGTACAATAGCTATTAAATAGTTAAGAACTATTTAATAGCTAAAATAGTTCAAATAATTACAAATTTACCTGTAAAAGAAATCCTAAACTAAGTTACAATTAAAACTAACACTATACTATCAATAAATTAATTAAATAAACTACCTACAATTACCTACAATTAACCTAACACTACACTATCAATAAATTAATTAAATACAATTCCTACAAATAAATACAATTAAATAAACTTGCTAAAGTACAAAAAATAAAAAAGAACTAAGTTACAAAAAATAAAAAAATATCTACAAACATAAGAAAAATATTACAACAATTTTAAACTAATTACACCTACTCTAAGCCCCCTAATAAAACAACAAAGCCCCCCAAAATAAAAAATGCCCTACACTATTCTAAATTACTAAAGTTAAAAGCTCTTTTACCTTACCAGCCCTGAACAGGGCCCTTTGCGGGGCATGCCCCAAGAAGTTCAGCTCTTTTGCCTGTAAAAAAAAAAACATACAATACCCCCCCCAACATTACAACCCACCACCCACATACCCCTAATCTAACCAAAACCCCCCTTAAATAAACCTAACACTAAGCCCCTGAAGATCATACTACCTTGTCTTCACCATACCAGGTTCACCGATCGGTCCAGAAGAGCTCCTCCGATGTCCTGATCCAAGCCCAAGCGGGGGGCTGAAGAGGTCCATGATCCGGCTGAAGTCTTCATCCAAGCGGGGCAGAAGAGTTCTTACATCCGATTGAAGTCTTCATCCAAGCGGCATCCATCCGGAGCAAAGCGGCAGCATCCTGAAGACCTCCACTGCGTAACATCCATCCTGGCCGACGACTGAACGACGAATGATGGTTCCTTTAAATGACGTCATCCAAGATGGCGTCCCTCGAATTCCGATTGGCTGATAGGATTCTATCAGCCAATCGGAATTAAGGTAGGAATATTCTGATTGGCTGATGGAATCAGCCAATCAGAATCAAGTTCAATCCGATTGGCTGATCCAATCAGCCAATCAGATTGAGCTCGCATTCTATTGGCTGATCGGAACAGCCAATAGAATGCAAGCTCAATCTGATTTTCATGCTTTCCTGCAGATCCTGTTAGCTGTATGGGATATCATGTATTGATAACATATACAGTACATGTCAGTTTGTGTCTCGCTGGATCTGCAGATGGACTATTTAATAGCGATGAATAGAGTTTTAATTAATCTAGACTATGTATAAAAATACACCTCCAAAATGTTGTCTGCAGCGATTTCAGAGTCTCTTGCAAATGCACAACATAATATAATTATTTAAAATTGTCTTGGAACACTTTCAAATATGTTAAAAAGGCCAATTCAATACTTTATTAAGAGCCTTTAGGTGCCAAATTCAATAAGTATAAAATTGTATCAAGAAAATGGATTTTAATTCTGAAAACTTTTCGGCCCTTTTTGCCAAAAATAAATTACCTGATGGATTAGAATCATTCCAATAGAAAGATAGACATACAGATACAGTTTGCACCCAAATTATTTACATGTCACATGTTGTCTGTACATTATTGAATAGATCTTGTTATATTAAGCAATTAACTATCAACTAGATTACGAGTTTTGAGCGCTATAGGGAAATTAATGACCACCACAAAAGCGGCGGTATTTAACCTCCCTATAACACTGCTTTTACAGGTTTACAAAAAGCAGGCTTGCACGGGCGATATGGTGGCATTGAGCTCCATGCTTCACCCAAATACAAGCACTGCTTTGACGTGCTCTTTAGTGATGTCGCAAACCTAAAATTTTGCGTTCGTGAATGGCGGACGCAAACTTCCACAACTGTTCGCGAACGGGCAAACCGCCATAGACTTCAATAGGCAGGAAAATTTTAAAACCCACAGGGACTCTTTCTGGCCACAATAGTGATGGAAAAGTTGTTTCAAGGGTACTAACACCTGGACTGTGGCATGCCGGAGGGGGATCCATGGCAAAACTCCCATGGAAAATTACATAGTTGATGCAGAGTCTGGTTTTAATCCATAAAGGGCATAAATCACCTAACATTCCTAAATTGTTTGGAATAACGTGTTACACCAGATATGAGTTGCACTGGGGTGACACTGTGCCCTGGCAGGCAGGCACTTAAACGCACACGTGTGAAGGAAACTGACTGCTATTATTTAACACAATCAAAAAAGTGTTTTTTTTTTTTTTTTTAAATCTACACTACTGTTACACCAGATATGAGTTGCACTGGGATGACACTGTGCCCTGGCATGCAGGCACTTAAACGCACACGTGTGAAGGAAACTGACTGCTATTATTTAACACAGTCAAAAAAGTGTTTTTTTTTTTGTTTTTTTTAAATCTACACTACTGTTACGCCAGATATGAGTTGCACTGGGGTGACACTGTGCCCTGGCAGGCAGCCACTTAAACACACACTTGTGAAGGAAACTGACTGCTATTATTTAACACAGTCAAAAAAGTGTTGTTTTTTTTAAATCTACACTACTGTTATACCACATATGAGTTGCACTGGGGTGACACTGTGCCCTGGCAGGCAAGCACTTAAACGCACACATGTGAAGGAAACTGACTGCTATTATTTAACACAGTCAAAAAAGTGTTTTTTTTTTTAAATCTACACTACTGTTACACCAGATATGAGTGGTGGCACTGGGCAAGTGGGCACAGTATACGCTGTGAGCCTGACACACACGCTGGCAGGCAGGCAACTGCAATTAGATTACACAGTAAAAAAAAAAAAAAAAAGCCCTAAAAAGGGCTTTTTGGGGTTCTGTCCTTACAGCAGAGATCAGATGAGTCCTTCAGGATTGTAGTGGACACTGAATACACTAGCCTAGCTATAGATTTCCCTACTAAATCAGCAGCAGCTACACTGTCCCTCCTCTCACTAACAATGCAGCTTCCGAATGAATCTAAAATGGATGCTGTCCAGGGAGGGAGGGTCTGCTGCTGATTGGCTGGAATGTGCCTGCTGACTGTGAGGTACAGGGTCAAAGTATTACTAAATGATGATGAATAGGGGGCGGATCGAACATCGCATATGTTCACCAGCCGCGGCGAACCCAAACATGCTATGTTCGGCCGGGAACTATTCACTGGCGAACAATTCGCAACATCACTAGTGTTCTTGCACAATTTCCCAATAGACATCAATGGGGAGAGCCGGCAAAAAAACAACAACTAACACCTGTGATCAAGGAAACAAAAGCTCCATAACGCAGCCCCATTGATGTCTATGGGGAAAGAAAAAGTTATGTTTAAACCTAACAGAAAACAAAACAAATAAAAATGAATTACTCCTAATCTAATAGCCCTATCAAAATAAAAAGCCCCCCAAAATAAAAAAAACCCTAGCCTATACTAATCTGCCATTGGCCCTTAAAAGGGCCTTTTGCAGGGCATTGCCCCAAATAAATCAGCTCTTTTACCTGTAAAAAAAAATACAAACAACCCCCAACAGTAAATCCCACCAACCAAATAAACCTAAGCTAACTATTGCCCTGAAAAGGGCATTTGGATGGTCATTGCCCTTAAAATGGCATTTAGCTCTTTTACATTGCCCAAACCCTAAGTTAAAAATAAAACCCACCCAATAAACCCTTAAAAAAACCTAACACTAACCCCTGACGATCCACTTATAGTTTTCGAAGACTGGACATCTATCCCATCCAGGCGGCAGAAGTCTTCATACAAGCGGGCAGAAGTCCTCATCGAAGCCTACAGAAGTATTCATCCAAGCGGGCAGAAGTCTTCATCCAGATGACATCTTCTATCTTCATCCATCCGGCACGGAGCGGGTCCATAATCAAGACATACGGAGTGGAGCATCCTCTTTTTCAGATGGTCAACGTAAAATTAAGTTTCCCTTTAAGGTACGTCATCCAAGATGGCATCCCTTACATTCCGATTGGTCAATAGGAATTAAAGGAGAAAAAATCCTATTGGCTGTTGCAATCAGCCAATAGGATTGAGCTTTCATCCTATTGGCTGATCCAAGCAGCCAATAGGATTGAGCTTGCATTCACAGTATTTATTTTAATTATATTTAAGTTAGGGGGTGTTAGGCTTAGGGTTACGTTAGGGTTAGGGTTAAGTTAGGGTTCGGTTTAGGGGTTAATATATTTATGTAGTGATGTAGGAGGCCAGATGTTTAGGGGTTAATAGTTTATTATAGTATATTTCTTTGTGGGGGGCTTGCGGTTTAGTGCTAAATAGGTTTAATAAAGCGGCAGTGTGGGAGGACAGCATATTAGGGGTTAATAATCTTTAAATAGTGTTTGCGATGTGGGGGTGTGGCGGTTTAGGGGTTAATAATTTTATTATAGTGGCGACGATGTCGGGAAGTGGTGAAATAGGGGTTAATATTTTTTTTAGTGGCGGCGATATCGGGAGCAGCAGATTAGAGGTTAATAAATTTATTATAGTGTTTGCGATGCGGGAGGGCCTCGGTTTAGGGGTTAATGGGTAGTTTATGGGTGTTAGTGCACTTTTTGACACTTTAGTTATGAGTTTTTTTGTACAGTTTTGTAGCATAAAACTCATAACTACTGACTTTAGATGGCGGTACAGATCTTGTCAATATAGGGTGTACCGCTCACTTTTTGGCCTCACCGCAAAACTCGTAATACCGGCGCTATGGGAGTCCCATTGAAAAATGACTTTTCTTGAAAAGTGGTACTGATGTTGCGTGACGGCCAAAAAGGTGTGCGGTACACCTATTCTGACAAGACTTGTAATAGCGGCGTTAGGGAAAAAGCATCGTTATGGGCCATAACGATGCCTTTTGAGTCATAACGCAAAACTCATAATCTAGCTGTATATTTTTTTACATTTCTATTCAATCCTTAAAATCCTTTTGAATATCTTGAGGCCTGGTACATAAATACTTCTGTTGTATGGTAACACGATCCTGGTAATAACTGAACTCTAGAAAATATTTTTCCTTCAAAAAATTTTTGTCTTTAATTTTTTTAAAAGTTGTTTATAAGCACCATTAACATTTCTGGATAAGGATTAAAATTCTGTAAGAGTAGGATGGACATTTTTTTTTTTAAAATAACATTGTTTATCAGTGGCATTTTGATGAAAGGTAAATACATTAAGCGATTACTAAGCTGAAAATTTACATCAGCGTATATCTTTCCATTCATATTTAAATAGCTGTGTCAAGAAGTTCAGCTGTTCAGCAATTTTGTACATAAACAGATAAATGGATTAGAACCTATATTTAGTAAAATAAAATATTAACTATAGTATTCCCTGAATAGGCAATAAGCATAGGATAAGAAATAAAGCTAAATTATTATTACATGCTGTTGCTTCTCTTCTCAACTTGCTACATATGGGCAGTGGGTGAATAGGATCCGCTGCCCGTTTGTATCATTAGACACTTAAGCATGTAAAGGCCAACCCCTTCTCTCACCCAACCAATCATGAGAATTGACTGTCAATAACACGGAGCAAGTGAGTTCTCAATGATTTCTTCTCAACACCTCAGAGGCACCGTAAAGTGTAAGAAGCAGGGTCTAATGTGTACCTGCCCCGAAAGCAGAGTATGCTGCATAGTACATGGATCCCTAAGTGTTATGTTTAATGCAAGTTTTAGTCATTATTGACTTGTTATTTTGATTATATAATATACCTTGTGGGTTTTGTCTAATATATAGATAGATAGCTAAATAGATAGCATTGGTTGCTGTTAGTTTAACCTGTTTTCATTCTTTGCTTTCACTTATATTTGTTATACAGAGAGAGTGACTCCCTCTAATGTCCTCTAAACCAGATAGAGACATGGGACCCCTCATTTAAAATAAGTTATCATTTTTTTACAATAAGTTATCCTCTTGGAGTCCTGCTACCTTGTGATTGATATAATCATGGCAACTATTTCACAGCATTGATTCTATTTTGGAAAACTCTGGCAACACTTTAAGAAACGAAAAATCTGTAACCAAAATCATATTAAAAATCAAATTTTTTAACAGGAGCATCTTATTATTATTATTATAGGTTATTTGTAGAGTGTCAACAGATTCTGCAGTGCTATAAACAAATGCGGAGTACAACAAAACAATTATATGGATCAAATGGGCCCTGCCAAGAGTTGCACTGTTGTAGTCAGCTCTTAAGAAGGTGATCTACAAACAGCATGATGCTTAGGCTTACATGCTAAGGGGGTTCAGGGGATAGCAATGGAGGAGAGGAACTGGTATAAAGAAAGGTTAGCGTAGGTTGTATGCATCCCTGAACAGTAGAGTTTTTAGGGAGTGCATGAAGCTTTCAAAACTAGAGGAGAGTCTTGTGGAGTGAGGCAGAGAGGTCTCAGGTGTTTAAAAAAGGGCTGCAAGGGGCTTTAACATAGCAATACATACATACACATGTCTATATAGTTATATACAGTATCTCACAAAAGTGAGTACACCAATTACATTTTTGTAATTATTTTATTATATCTTTTCATGTGACAACACTGAAGAAATGACACTTTGCTACAATGTAAAGTAGAGAGTGTACAGCCTGTATAACAGTGTATATTTGCTGTCCCCTCAAAATAACTCAATACACAACTATTAATGTCTTAATCGTTGGCAACAAAAGTGAGTACACCCCTAAGTGGATATGTCCAAATTGGGCCCAATTAGCCATTTTCCCTCCACGGTGTCATGTGACTTGTTAGTGTTACAAGGTTTCAGGTGTGAATGGGGAGCAGGTGTGTTAAATTTGGTGTTATCGCTCTCACACTCTCTCATACTGGTCACTGGAAGTTTAACATGGCACCTCATGGAAAAGAACTCTCTAAGGATCTGAAAAAAAGAATTGTTGCTCTACATGAAATTGGCCTAGGCTATAAGAGGATTGCCAAGACCCTGAAACTAAGCTGCAGCATGGTGGGCAAGACCATACAATGGTTTCACAGGACAGGTTCCACTCAGAATAGGCCTTGCCATCGTCGACCAAAGAAGTTGAATGCACGTGCTCATATCCAGAGGTTGTTTTTGAGAAATAGATGTATGAGTGCTGCCAGCATTTCTGCAGAGATTGAAGGAGTGGGGGGTCAGCTTGTCAGTGCTCAGACCATACACCGCACACTGCATCAAATTGGTATGCATGTCTATCATCCCAGAAGGAAGCCTCTTCTAAAGATGATGCACAAGAAAGCCCACAAACAGTTTGCTGAAGACAAGCAGAATAAGGACATGGATTACTGGAACCATGTCCTGTGGTCCGATGAGACCAAGATAAACTTATTTGGTTCAGATGGTGTCAAGAATGTGTGGCGGCAATCAGGTGAGGAGTACAAAGACAAGTGTGTCTTCTCTACAGTCAAGCATGGTGGTGGGAGTGTCAGAGTTTGGGCCTGCATGAGTGCTGCCGGCACGGGGGAGCTACAGTTCATTGAGGGAGCCATGAATGCCAACATGTACTATGACATAGTGAAGCAAAGCATGATCCCCTTCCTTCAGAGACTGGGCCACAGGGCAGTATTCCAACATGATAACAACTCCAAACACACTTCCAAGATGACCACTGCCTTGCTAAAGAAGCTGAGGGTAAAGGTGATGGACTGGCCAAGCATGTCTCCAGACCTAAACCCTATTTAGCATATGTGGGGCATCCTCAAATGGAATGAGGGGGAATGCAAGGTCTCTAACATCCACCAGCTCTGTGATGTCGTCATGGAGGAGTGGAAGAGGACTCCAGTGGCAACATGTGAAGCTCTGGTGAACTCCATGCCCAAGAGGGTTAAGGCAGTGCTGGAAAATAATGGTGGCCACACAAAATATTGACACTTTGGGCCCAATTTGGACATTTCCACTTAGAGGTGTACTCACTTTTGTTGCCAACGGTTTAGACATTAATGGCTGTGTGTATTTATTAATAAAAATTTAAAAAAAAATATGTGAAAACATAACAATTTAAAATATTCATAATACGCAATGGGGCTCACAATTTAGGACTATCGCGTTTGAGTAAGCGCACATGAAAAATTGTTTTCTTTAATGCAAATTATTAAAATATTTTAAAAAAATATAACAAATGATTGTACATAGCGTATTTAGAATAATTTCTTATTATATATATATTTATATATTATATATATTTCTACATATATCTCTGTATATAAAATATATATGTATCTACATTATCTATCTATCTATCTATCTATCTATCTATCTATATATATATATATAGTATATTAAAATATATATATTGATATAGATATATATTTTCATTTATATGAAGAACATAGGAATTTAAAGTATTCCTAACACACATTTGGCTATAGCGCGGTTAATCTAGCACAGTGTCGGAATAGTGTTTGATTTTCAATGTTTGATGTGTTGTGCATTCAGAGATAGTATTCTGCATACCTTGGTTGTAACAAGTGGTTATTTGAATTACTGTTGCCTTTCTATCATCTCCCACAAGTCTGCCCATTCTCCTCTGACCTCTGACATCAACAAGGCATTTCTGTCCACACAACTGCCGCTCACTGGATATTTTCTCTTTTTCAGGCTATTCTCTGTAAACCCTAGAAATAGTTGTGCATGAAAATCACAGTAGAAATACTCAGACCAGCCCGTCTGGCACCAACAGCTATGCCATGTTCAAAGTCACTTAAATTCCCTTTCTTTCCCATTCTGATGCTCGGTTTGAACTTCAGCAAGTCGTCCTCACCATGTCTAGATGCCTAAATGCATTGAGTTGCTGCCATGTGATTGATTGATTAGCAATGCGTGTTATCAGGTGTACCTAATAAAGTGGCTGGTGAGTGTGTACTTCAAGTAATTTCAACAGGTACTCACTGATATTTAGGCCACAGCCCCATAGAGACAGAGCAATATCAGAGATCATTATGGATTGCTGTGTGTTAGGCTAATTGTTTCCCTATATCTTTACATTAAAATATATATTTTCTTTAACATTTCATAATATCAAAAATACTTAGTCATTTGGCTTCAAATATTCCACATTTCCTGTCAATGAGAGTCCCCATAAAACTGCACAATTTAAAATATATTTGTTTATCCAATTTAAAAACACAAGCACCAGAAAAACAATGTTTAACATTGCACATTTTAGCAAAGTAGAGTATCATTGTTACAGAAAATAAATGTTATATCATAGACTACTATTTACCACTGGCCAATTTATGACAAGCAGTATTTTATTAGTCACCCAGGTCATTTTCTTTTCATGCATCTATCAGTCCTGAACAAACCCCATTTGCTGGCTGTAATACAGATCGTTTTATATTCCCCTTTAGCTTTTAACCTACAAATCTTTAAAGCTTATGACTCTTGTAAATAAGATAGTAATTTTTACCTTAAATGCTTTGTCTAAATAAGCATCTGTAGTAAAAATGTTTTAGATTCCCTCTTTATATATATATATATTTACTGGTTCCAAATTTAAATTGAACTTTTATGTGAAACACACTGCTTGTGTGGTTTTGGGGATTTTGTAATCAACATAAAAATCTGCACTGGCTAAAAAGGTTATGTGAGAAAATAACTTAAAGGGACACTGAACCCAAATTTTTTTCTTTCGTGATTCAGATAGAGCATGCAATTTTAAGCAACTTTCTAATTTACTCCTATTATCAAATTTTCTTTATTCTCTAGGGCCTAGATTTGGAGTTTGGCGGTAGCCGTGAAAACCAGCATTAGAGGCTCCTAACGCTGGTTTTAGGCTACCGCCGGTATTTGGAGTCAGTCAAAAAAGGGTCTAACGCTCACTTTTCAGCTGCAACTTTTCCATACCGCAGATCCCCTTACGTCAATTGCGTATCCTATCTTTTCAATGGGATCTTTCTAACTCCGGTATTTAGAGTCGTGTCTGAAGTGAGCGTTAGAAATCTAACGACAAAACTCCAGCCGCAGAAAAATGTCAGGAGTTAAGAGCTTTCTGGGCTAACGCCGGTTCATAAAGCTCTTAACTACTGTGCCCTAAAGTACACTAACACCCATAAACTACCTATGTATCCCTAAACCGAGGTCACCCCACATCGCCGACACTCAATTAATTTTTTTTAACCCCTAATCTGCCGACCGCCACCTACGTTATACTTATGTACCCCTAATCTGCTGCCCCTAACACTGCCGACCCCTATATTATATTTATTAACCCCTAACCTGCCCCCAAAAACGTCGCAGCCAGCTACCTACAATAATTAACCCCTAATCTGCCGACCGCAAAGAGCCGCCACCTACATTATAGCTATGTACCCCTAATCTGCTGCCCCTAACACCGCCGACCCCTATATTATATTTATTAACCCCTAATCTGCCCCCCACAACGTCGCCTCCACCTGCCTACACTTATTAACCCCTAATCTGCAGAGCGGACCGCACCGCACCGCTACTATAATAAAGTTATTAACCCCTAATCCGCCTCACTAACCCTATAATAAATAGTATTAACCCCTAATCTGCCCTCCCTAACATCGCCGATACCTAACTTCAATTATTAACCCCTAATCTGCCGACTGGAGCTCACCGCTATTCTAATAAATGTATTGACCCCTAAAGCTAAGTCTAACCCTAACACTAACACCCCCCTAACTTAAATATAATTTTAATCTAACAAAATTAATTAACTCTTCTTAAATAAATTATTCCTATTTAAAACTAAATACTTAACTGTAAAATAAATCCTAATATAGCTACAATGTAAATTATATTTATATTATAGCTATTTTAGGATTAATATTTATTTTACAGGTAACTTTGTATTTATTTTAACCAGGTACAATAGCTATTAAATAGTTAAGAACTATTTAATAGCTAAAATAGTTAAAATAATTACAAATTTACCTGTAAAATAAATCCTAACCTAAGTTACAATTAAACCTAACACTACACTATCAATAAATAAATTAAATAAAATACCTATAATTATCTACAATTAAACCTAACACTACACTATCAATAAATAAATTAAATACAATTCCTACAAATAAATACAATGAAATAAACTAACTAAAGTACAAAAATAAAAAAGAACTAAGTTACAAAAAATAAAAAAATATTTACAAACATTAGAAATATATTACAACAATTTTAAACTAATTACACCTACTCTAAGCCCCCTAATAAAATAACAAAGCCCCCCAAAATAAAAAAATGCCCTACCCTATTCTAAATTACTAAAGTTCAAAGCTCTTTTACCTTACCAGCCCTGAACAGGGCCCTTTGCGGGGCATGCCCCAAGAAGTTCAGCTCTTTTGCCTGTAAAAAAAATAATATAATACCCCCCCAACATTACAACCCACCACCCACATACCCCTAATCTAACCCAAATCCCCCTTAAATAAACCTAACACTAAGCCCCTGAAGATCTCCCTACCTTGAGTCGTCTTCACCCAGCCGAACCAAATTCTTCATCCAAGCGGAGATAGAAGAGGTCCTCCATCCGGTAGAAGTCTTCATCCAAGCGGGGCAGAAGAGGTCTTCCATCCGATTGAAGTGTTCATCCAAGCGGCATCTTCTATCGTCATCCATCCGGAGCGGAGCGGCAGCATCCTGAAGACCTCCGACGCGGAACATCCATCCTGGCCGACGACTGAACGACGAATGATGGTTCCTTTAAATGATGTCATCCAAGATGGCGTCCCTCGAATTCCGATTAGCTGATAGGATTCTATCAGCCAATCGGAATTAAGGTAGGAATATTCTGATTGGCTGATGGAATCAGCCAATCAGAATCAAGTTCAATCCGATTGGCTGATCCAATCAGCCAATCAGATTGAGCTCACATTCTATTGGCTGTTCTGATCAGCCAATAGAATGCGAGCTCAATCTGATTGGCTGAGATTAGGGGTTAATACAGGGAGTGCAGAATTATTAGGCAAATGAGTATTTTGACCACATCATCCTCTTTATGCATGTTGTCTTACTCCAAGCTGTATAGGCTCGAAAGCCTACTACCAATTAAGCATATTAGGTGATGTGCATCTCTGTAATGAGAAGGGGTGTGGTCTAATGACATCAACACCCTATATCAGGTGTGCATAATTATTAGGCAACTTCCTTTCCTTTGGCAAAATGGGTCAAAAGAAGGACTTGACAGGCTCAGAAAAGTCAAAAATAGTGAGATATCTTACAGAGGGATGCAGCACTCTTAAAATTGCAAAGCTTCTGAAGCGTGATCATCGAACAATCAAGCGTTTCATTCAAAATAGTCAACAGGGTCGCAAGAAGCGTGTGGAAAAACCAAGGCGCAAAATAACTGCCCATGAACTGAGAAAAGTCAAGCGTGCAGCTGCCAAGATGCCACTTGCCACCAGTTTGGCCATATTTCAGAGCTGCAACATCACTGGAGTGCCCAAAAGCACAAGGTGTGCAATACTCAGAGACATGGCCAAGGTAAGAAAGACTGAAAGACGACCACCACTGAACAAGACACACAAGCTGAAACGTCAAGACTGGGCCAAGAAATATCTCAAGACTGATTTTTCTAAGGTTTTATGGACTGATGAAATGAGAGTGAGTCTTGATGGGCCAGATGGATGGGCCCGTGGCTGGATTGGTAAAGGGCAGAGAGCTCCAGTCCGACTCAGACGCCAGCAAGGTGGAGGTGGAGTACTGGTTTGGGCTGGTATCATCAAAGATGAGCTTGTGGGGACTTTTCGGGTTGAGGATGGAGTCAAGCTCAACTCCCAGTCCTACTGCCAGTTTCTGGAAGACACCTTCTTCAAGCAGTGGTACAGGAAGAAGTCTGCATCCTTCAAGAAAAACATGATTTTCATGCAGGACAATGCTCCATCACACGCGTCCAAGTACTCCACAGCGTGGCTGGCAAGAAAGGGTATAAAAGAAGAAAATCTAATGACATGGCCTCCTTGTTCACCTGATCTGAACCCCATTGAGAACCTGTGGTCCATCATCAAATGTGAGATTTACAAGGAGGGAAAACAGTACACCTCTTTGAACAGTGTCTGGGAGGCTGTGGTTGCTGCTGCACGCAATGTTGATGGTGAACAGATCAAAACACTGACAGAATCCATGGATGGCAGGCTTTTGAGTGTCCTTGCAAAGAAAGGTGGCTATATTGGTCACTGATTTGTTTTTGTTTTGTTTTTGAATGTCAGAAATGTATATTTGTGAATGTTGAGATGTTATATTGGTTTCACTGGTAAAAATAAATAATTGAAATGGGTATATATTTGTTTTTTGTTAAGTTGCCTAATAATTATGCACAGTAATAGTCACCTGCACACACAGATATCCCCCTAAAATAGCTATAACTAAAAACAAACTAAAAACTACTTCCAAAACTATTCAGCTTTGATATTAATGAGTTTTTTGGGTTCATTGAGAACATGGTTGTTGTTCAATAATAAAATTAATCCTCAAAAATACAACTTGCCTAATAATTATGCACTCCCTGTACTATTTATTATAGGGTTAGTGAGGCGGATTAGGGGTTAATAACTTTATAATAATAGCGGTGCGGTCCGCTCGTCAGATTAGGGGTTAATAAGTGTAGGCAGGTGGAGGCGACGTTGTGGGGGGCAGATTAGGGGTTAATAAATATAATATAGGGGTCGGCGGTGTTAGGGGCAGCAGATTAGGGGTACATAGGGATAATGTAAGTAGCGGCGGTTTACGGAGCGGCAGATTAGGGGTTAAAAAAATATGCAAGGGTCAGCGATAGCGGGGGCGGCAGAATAGGGGTTAATAAGTGTAAGGTTAGGGGTGTTTAGACTCGGGGTACATGTTAGAGTGTTAGGTGCAGACGTAGGAAGTGTTTCCCCATAGCAAACAATGGGGCTGCGTTAGGAGCTGAACGCAGCTTTTTTGCAGGTGTTAGGTTTTTTTTTTCAGCTCAAACAGCCCCATTGTTTCCTATGGGGGAATCGTGCACGAGCACGTTTTTGAGGCTGGCCGCGTCCGTAAGCAACTCTGGTATCGAGAGTTGAAGTTGCGTTAAATATGCTCTACGCTCCTTTTTTGGAGCCTAACGCAGCCATTCTGTGGACTCAATACCAGAGTTATTTTAAAGGTGCGGCCAGAAAAAAGCCAGCGTTAGATACGCGGGTTGTTACCGACAAAACTCTAAATCTAGCCGTTGGAATCTTTATTTGAAATGCAAGAATGTAAGTTTATATGCCGGCCCATTTTTGGTGAACAACCTAGGTTGTCCTTGCTGATTGGTGGATAAATTCACTGCTGTCCAGAGTACTGAACAAAGAAAAAAGCATAGATGCCTTCTTTTTCAAATAAAGATAGCAAGAGAACGAAGAAAAAATGATAATAGGTGTAAATTAGAAAGTTGCTTAAAATTGCAAGCTCTATCTGAATCACGAAAGAAAAAATTGGGTTCAGTGTCCCTTTAAAAATGTAAATACCTTTGTTCATCACTTTTTGAATAATCAGTATCCATGGTAAAAAAAAAAAACATATGATGTGTCTGTGTAGAAAAACTAAGGGCCAGATTACGAGTGGAGCACTAACGGTTACGTGCAAGCGATAAGGGGTTTGTGGTTGTCAGGTTTACTGTTGGTATTACAAGTTCGGTTAGCGCAAGAGCGAAAACAGTTTACTTTCAACTCATAATACGAGTGCAACCCAAAGAACTTACTTCTAGCACAGTTAACGCTCAAGTGGGAACATTAAATAGTGCTCCACTCATAATCTGGCCCTAAATGTTTTTATTCATGATGGCATATAGAAAGAGATTTACATAAGGAAGACATACAATCTAGAAATATGCCCACTGTGCTAATATTTTTACCAACATAAGCACTACTCATGGTAGAACAATTATCACTGTCCGGAAGTCAGTTACACCAGCTAAAAGACATTTTATTAAAATGTATTTCCAACTATGGGTTTGATTTGAATCATTATAAAGAAAAAGAGACGCTGTCAAATAATGAAAATACAGCTCTTTCCTGGTGACCAAAATAGAAAGCCACAAAGGTGGCAGTTTCTATTTATAACTTATATGGTCCTTAAAATTAATTTATTAAAATAAGGGAGAACCTAGGGCATTTCCTTACAGTAATAAAAGTCTCTTTAAAATATTTGATGTAGAATCTGGCAGTTGGGAAATCTGAGGGGGACTACGAGCGGGCAGGGGGGCAGGAGCAGGTGGGATCGTTGCACTACTAAAAAAAAAATTGAGAGCGACAGGGAAGGGGAAGGAGGAAGGGAGAGGGGTTCCAAGTGGATGAGGATTTTGACCCGTGTAAACGGGCTTTAGGGCTAGTAAAATATATTTTGGTCCAGATCACAAGTAGCACATTAAAAAATAATTCTTCTTGAGTGCAAAGTACGCTTGTTAAAATATTAGCAAGGAGTGGATTGGCAAACGTATTACAAGTTAAAAGCAAAAAGTTAGCATGAGAGCGAAAGACTCAGGCACGCTAACTTCAGGACTTTAGATATCTTGACTGCAATAACTTCTCCCCATAGACTGCTATAGGGCGTGCTACGAAAAAAGCTTTTACTTATGGATTTCACGCTAACCCAACACTGTGCTAGATCAACTGGGCTAAAGCTGAAGGTAAGTTAGGAATAATTTACCTTCCCATGTTAAATGTATATTTCTATATGTAGGTTTTGCTAGTGCGATGTTTGTTGTGCCATGCTAACCCATATCTAGTAGATATGATTTACCAAGGGCTTTTAATATCAAGTTGCATGTTGATATCAAAACAGTCCAGAAATACTGCTTATTGCAACCCGTGCTATCATTAGTGTGCCATCTGTAACTTGGCCCCAGGTGTTTAATATCCCTTTAGACAGTGCACCTTAACCCCTTAAGGGCCAAGGCCATTTTTCAATTTCTTTCCCTTAAAGACCAGGGCTATTTTTACATTTCTGTGGTGTTTGTGTTTAGCTGTAATTTTCTTCTTACTCATTTACTGTACCCACACATATTATATAACATTTTTTTCACCACTAAATGGAATTTCTAAAGATACCATTATTTTCATCATATCTTATAATTTATTATTATAAAATTATAAAATATGAGGAAAAAATGGAAAAAAAACCCACACTTTTTCTAACTTTGACCCCCAAAATCTGTTACACATCTACAACCACCAAAAAAACAACCATGTTAAATAGTTTCTAAATTTTGTCCTGGGTTTAGAAATACCCAATGTTAAAATGTTCTTTGCTTTTTTTGCAAGTTATAGGGCAATAAATACAAGAAGCACTTTGCTATTTCAAAACCACTTTTTTTTCAAAATGAGCGCTAGTTACTTTGGAACCCTGATATCTGTCAGGAACACCTGAATATCCCTTGACATGTATATATTTTTTTAGAAGACATTCCAAAGTATTGATCTAGGCCCATTTTGGTATATTTCATGCCACCATTTGACCGCCAAAGGCGATCAAATAAAAAAAATTGTTCAATTTTTCACAAATTTTTTCACAAACTTTAGGTTTCTCACAGAAATTATTTACAAACAACTTGTGTAATTATGGCATAAATGGTTGTAAATGCTTCTCTGGGATCCCCTTTGTTCAGAAATAGCAGACTTATATGGCTTTGGTGTTGCTTTTTGGTAATTAGAAGGCTGCTAAATGCCACTGCGCACCACACATGTGTTATGCCCAGCAGTGAAGGGGTTAATTAGGGAGCATGTTGGGAGCTTGTAGAGTTAATTTTAGCTTTAGTGTAGTGTAGTAGACAACCCAAAGTATTGATCTAGGCCCATTTTGGTATATTTAATGCCACCATTTCACCGCCAAATGCGATCAAATTTAAAAAAAAAACTTTTTTTACGCAATTTTAGGTTTCTCACTGAAATTATTTACAAACAGCTTGTGCAATTATGGCGCAAATGGTTGTAAATGCTTCTCTGGGATCCCCTTTGTTCAGAAATAGCAGACATATATGGTTTTGGCGATTCTTTTTGGTAATTAGAAGGCTTCTAAATGCCGCTGCACATCACACGTGTATTATGTCTAGCAGTGAAGGGGTTAATTAGGGATCTTGTAGGGAACTTGCAGGGTTAATGTTAGCTTTAGTGTAGAGATCAGCCTCTCACCTAACACATCTTCCCTCCCCACCCCACAATTGTCCCCGCCATCTTAAGTACTGGCAGAAAGTCTGCCAGTACTAAAATAAAAGGTATTTTTTTTTTAGCATATTTACATATGCTGCTGTGTAGGATCCCCCTTAGCCCCAAACCTCCCTGATCCCCCCCCCCAAACAGCTCTCTAACCCTCCCCTCTACATTATTGGGAGCCATCTTGGGTACTGGCAGCTGTCTGCCAGTACCCAGTTTACAAAAAAATATATTTTTTATTTTTTCCCCCCACTTTTCTGTAGTGTAGCTTCCCCCCCAAGACTAAACCCCCACCCCCTCCCAGATCACTTTGATTATCTATACTAAATTTTATATACCCCCTCTCTGTTCCATAGTGTAATGGTTCCCACCCGCTCCCTCCCTGTGCATGCGCCTGCCCGCCTCCCCCATGCACGCGCATGCATCCGTGCGCGCCCCCAGCAATCCCGCCCATGATCCCGTCCACGATCCAGCCCACCTCTGCACTACTTAATCCACCGATGGCCACCCACCCGCCTCCCACGTCGGCTCCCACCGACCCACGATTGCGGCCATCGATGTCCGGTGCAGAGAGGGCCACAGAGTGGCTCTCTCTGCATCGGATGGGGTAAAATACAGGGAACGTCGCTGGTCTTTAAAGACCAGGTTGTGTGCGACGTACCCTGTACGACGCATGTCGTTAAGGGGTTAAAGGCACACTGAACCCAAAAATTATCTTTTGTGATTCAGATAGAGCATGCAATTTTTTTTTTTTTAAATTTTATTTATAACCAGCAGAGCATACAGAGAAAAGAAAAGAAAAATCACATTTTATGCCACGCAGGGCTAATAACAGAGAAGACATAAATCATGAAATTACAATTACAAAAAAAAAAGAAATTATTTGACATTGATACCAATATTTTACTAAGTTAAGTTGTATGTTCTGCTGGGAGGTTTTTTTTTTTTTTTTTGTCTGTCTATTTTTTCTTTTCCCCCCTTCTCCTCCACCCTCCCCTCTCCTTCCCCCCTACAAGGAATTTTCACGGGCGTCATGCCCTACATGACATCTCGTACAAACGAGGAGAACATATCAGACGAACAAACACAATCAAACATCAAACAACCATACATGGGGAGAGAAAAAAAAAAAAAAAAAAAAAAAACCTTGATAGAAAGAATGAAACAAATCAGAGAAGTGTTAGAAGCTCACTCCCCTCCCTCCCTAATTACCAAATACCAAGGAGAACTACTTCTGAGTTTTTAAATGGAAAGATCAGGTAGTCAATTTCCCTTTCGTGAAATGTTTTTATGAACGCTGCCCATTTATTAAAGAAGTTTTTTATATCTATTTCGTTGTCGATGTTTGTGTCTTTTTGTTCTAGTACACACTGTTTTTTTAAATAATTCTTGACTTCAGTAATCGTCGGGTGTGTTCTCATTTTCCACTTTTTACAAATCAAATATCTAGAGGCTAGGATAGAGAGATTTATTAATTTTTCAATGTTTTGATGGATATCTTCTTTATTTAGGCATAATATGATTTGGTATAGCGATAGAGTAAGTGTCTCAATTTTTAGAGTAGTTTTAAGCCAATGTTCTAGTTTGCTCCAGAAATTTCTAATTTTGGGACAATGCCAGAACATATGTATGAGGTCTGCTGCAGGGTAGGAGCATTTAGGGCATTTGTTGAAATGATGGTTATGCACTCCGAGGCCTTTCTCCGGAGTGAAATAGGCTCTATGAAGGAGTCTAGTATGTGCCTCTCGCCAAGTAGCCGACAATGTGGTCAATGCCACTTTATTGAATGATAACTGAAGAGTTTTAGTGTCAATGTTGCTTTGAGGTATTAGAGAAGACCATATCGCTGCCATCTTATCCAAAGTGGAGGCGTTCTTTTTACCAATAAGTATGTGGTAACATGGGGCAACAGACATATAGCCATTTTTGTTTAAAATTAGCCAGTTTTCCAACTTATCTAGCGCCCAGTGCCATCCTGCCTCTCTAGTTAAGTCGGCAATGAAGTGTCTTATTTGCAAATATGCAAAAAAGTCTTTGTTATCAAGATTAAATTCGCTCTTCAGTTCGTCAAAGGTCTTAACACATTGTCTATCAGTGTTGATTAGGCACCTTATTTTGTTAAGGCCCTTCTTATGCCAACAATTAAAGACTGTGGAATTTATGCCTGCTTGGAACTGTGGATTCCCTATCAGGGGGAGGTAGTTTGAGACAGTGTTAGTAATTGCGAGGAGCTTAGTTATCTTCCACCAGGCCTTGATAGGATTATATATGGTTTTAAGAATCTTTATCTTTGTTGGGAGTTCTTTTGGTAAGCAGTGTATCATAGCTAGTGGGAGATATGGTTCACAGACGCTGGATTCTAATTCGTTATTAAGAACATAATTCTTGGCAAAAATCCAGTCCATTATGATACGGGCTAAGAAACTAAGGTTATAGAATCTAACATCTGGAACTGCTAGTCCTCCCTGGTCTCTTGATGCAGTAAGTTTGGTAAGAGATATTTTAGCTCTTTTTCCCTGCCAAAGGAATTGTCTAAGCCAAGTATTAATAGATCTAATATCTTTCTCCAGCAAAATCAGTGGGACATTCTGCAGAATATATAAAAGTTTAGGGAGAAGAATCATTTTAAATAGTTCTGACCGGCCGGAGGTGGATAATGGTAGATGCTGCCAGTCTTTTAATTTCTCCTTAATATTGGTTAGTATAGGAGTTATGTTTAATTTATATAGGTTTTTTAAGTCAGTTGGTATATGAATACCCAGGTATTTAAAAGATTCAGAAACCACGCTAAATGGGGTATTTGGAATGGAGCTGTTATTTCTTCTTAACCAGAGGATTTCAGATTTTGATTTATTAACTTTGTAACCTGAAAAAGAACCAAAATGATCTGTTATTTGAAGGAGCCTTGGTATATTGAGTTTTGTATTAGATAGGTAAACTAATAAATCGTCCGCATACAGTCCAATTTTTATCCTGAAATTCCGAATTTTTATACCGTCCAGAGATTCCCTTAACATGATTGCTAAAGGTTCAATCGCTATGTCAAAAAGAAGCGGAGAGAGAGGGCAGCCCTGACGTGTTCCTTTATCTATTCTAATCGGGGAAGAGATAGTATCATTGACTATCAATTGTGTGTGAGATTGTGCATGTAAATTTGCTAAGAAATCAGAAAACTTTCCTTTAATCCCAAATTTTGATAGAGATGATATTATATGGTTAAAAATTACCGAGTCAAATGCTTTTTCAGCATCGATTGACAGAATAGCTAGATCTGGGGTGTCCGCTCTCTCCGCCTCAGAGGGAGGAAGGTTCTGGACGTAGTCCATTGTAACCAAGAGTTCTCTAATTTTTGCCGCCGAGTTTCGTTTATTGAGAAAACCAGCTTGATCCGTATGAATAATTCTCATTAAGACAGATTGCAGCCTGTTTGCTAGTATAGCGGTCATGATTTTGTAATCGGAATTTAGGAGAGCAATTGGCCTATATGACTCTTTTTGTAATGGATCTTTTCCTCCTTTTAAAATCAATGTCGTAAATGAAGAAGAGAAGGAGGGGGTGACCGACCTATCATTAATGTATAGCTCATTATAAAGATTGCTCAGATAGGGTGTTATTTCAGCTGATAGAATTTTGTAAAATTCGTTTGGGAGCCCATCTGGGCCTGGTGCTTTATTCAGGGAAAGATTGGCGATTACCTCCTCTATCTCCTCTTTTAAGATAGGAGAGTTGAGAGTGGCTCTCTCTTCGGCAGTAGCTGTGGGATAGGTGATTTTGCTCCAGAACTCTGATGCTTGGACAGCATCATAACCTCCGCATGTATATATGTTTCGGTAATATTCAGTAAATACATCTAATATTTCTTCTGGTTTCATTATCTGCTTCCCCTGGTGAGATAATCTTTCTATCATTGTTTTTTTTCCTTCGTTTTTAGCCAACTTGGCTAACATTTTTCCAGATTTGTTGCCAAATCTGTATAATTTAGCCTGGAACCTAATTTCCCTATTGGTTTCTTGGGTCATTAGAAAAGTATCTCTAATAGATTTAGCGCGGACATATTTTGCCCAATTTTGGGGAGTTTTCATAAGCAGAAAATGGTTATATGAATTAACCAAATGATTACTCATTTCCCTCTCCTTTAACTTTACCTTTTTAGCTAACTTGGCAGTATAGGCGATAATTTCTCCTCTAATTACAGCCTTTGCCGTTTCCCAAAATATATCTGGGCGCTGTATGTATTCTTTGTTAAAGTTGAGATATTCGGTGAATTTGTCTTTAATCCAATTTTTAAATTTTAGATCTGGAGTTAGATGATAGGGAAAAAAGAATCGTGATATTTTAGGTTTGGGGTGATCAGAATATAGCTCAAGAGAGATGGGACCATGATCGGATAGGAGGATTGGCATTATATCCGCTTTTACTTTTGTTATAGGTATATGTTGATCTATTAAGAATAGATCAATCCTAGAGAGGGTTTTATGAGCTTTTGATAAACAGGTGTAGTCTTGTGTGTCGGGGTTCTGAGCTCTCCAAATATCACGTAGGATTAAGTTATGCTTAATTTGATTAAATATTTTAGAGTCTAAGTTATCTTTTTTCTGTTTTAACTGTTTAGCGTTATTTCTGAGTCTATCTAGAGGGCAATTTGGTGCCATATTGAAGTCACCTCCTAATATCAAATGTCCTTCACTAACTAAAAGAAGTTTTGACTGAATCAAATTCCAGAATTCAGGATCAGTATTATTTGGTCCATATATATTACAAAGTGTGTAAATTGTGTGTGAGACTTTTATTTTTACCAAGATATATCTCCCTCCAGGGTCGGCCTCAGAGTGCAAAACCATCACCCCAGGTCTTTTCCCAATAAGTATGGCCACGCCTCTCTTTTTCCCAACACTTGGTGCTGCAAAAACTTCTCTAACCCACTGTGTCTTCAATTTTGAAGATTCTTCTAAGTTTAAATGGGTTTCTTGTAGAAAGCCGATATCAGCTTTGGTCTTTCGGAGGTGGGTAAGTATCGCCTTCCGTTTAATGGGAGTGGAGATACCTCCCACGTTCCAAGATACTAATTTTAAGTTATTGGCTGATTGTATCATTTACACGGGTGGGAGGGAGGGGAGAGAGAGTAAAACAAAAAAAAAAAAAAAAAAAAAAAAGGGGGGGGGAAAGAAGGGAGGGAGGAAGGGGGTAAGAGACTTACATACATTAAACAAATCCACCCTAACCCAAGGGGGTTCCCTAGCCACAAGGCCTAATTCCTCATTATACAACAGAATCATTTCTTAGTGAGATTTTACGCTTAGGGTCTTCAGAAAGTTTTCAGCCAATTGAACATCCTCAAATAGATGTATTTTATCGTTAGCTACAACTTTTAATTTAAAGGGATATATTATAGTGGCGCGATGGCCACTCTGTATAAACTTGGTGCAAATAGGGGCCAGCTCTCTTCTCTTAGCAGCTGTGTAAGCCGAGAAGTCTTGAAAAATTAAGATTCTGGCTTTATCTATGAGAATTGGCTGATTTTTTCTGAAATACTGTAGTATCATATTTTTGTCCTGAAAATTAAGTAGTCTTGCAATAACTGGTCTTGGGCGGTTATCATTTTTATTATGTAAGTGAGGGGTGCCAAGTCTATGAGCTCTCTCTACCAAAATCGGATGATAAGTTAAGGGGATGCCCAGAGCCTTTGTGAGCGTGTCAGATATAAAAGAGCATAAATCATCATATTGCTTGTTCTCTGGGAGGCCTATTATTCGTATGTTATTTCTTCTAGATCGATTCTCCAAGTCTTCCAATTTATCAATTATTTTTTTAATATTATTACTTGAAGTTTCTATTTTAGAGCTATGTCCTAGTGTTAGATCTTCCAGATCTGACACGCGTTGTTCCACTTCTTGTAATCTATTGGAGAATTGCCTGATCTCTTGGGTTAGTGAAGAAATGTCTTGTTTAATCTCTGCCCTAAGGGCATCAAATTTGGGTGTGAGAGCTTCAGTTATGCTTCCAACCAAATTTTGTAAATTAAAAGGCTCTGGGATAGGCGCTATCTGGGGTGAGATTGTCTGCGGTTCAGTAACTAAATCCTGAGTATTTTTGGGTTTCCTGTCCCTGTGTCTAACTGCCATAGTCGGTGATGGTGCCTTAGGTGCAGTCGAAAGAAATTTATCCATAAGCTGCGTGTTTATTGTGCTAATGAGGGGGAGGTAATTGTGAAAAAACGTTTATCAAATTATATAGGTGTATTGTTCTCGTGTGTTGCTTAAAAGTAAAGGGATGTGAGGGCGTGTTGGTGTGAAGGAGTGTGGGGAAAAATTATATTCCAAGGAATAGTGGTAATAGATATTTAAGTTAGCCTAGACTGGATAGTGTGAATTAGTAGGGATGTGAGTTTATTCTAGTTATTAGTATAAATGTTCAGTTTAAAGTGTTCGAGACTATGACAGAGACTAAGTTACAGGAAGTTACTGTACTTTTATAAAAAAAAAAAAAAAAAAAAAAAAAAAAAAGGATTTTTTAGGAAAATTTAACTCTTGGTATTGTCAAAACAGCAAACACCAGTCTGTTATTAAATGTATGGACAGAGAAGATTAGATGACTGTTCTCTTTTTCTCTCTCTTATAAAATACAAGTTTTCAGATTTAATAATTTACTTCTTTATATGTTAGTAGCAATTTGTTGTGTTAGTTAGACAGCTTTTTATGTATTTGAGCAATGATATTATAGTGGGTATTTATGTTCACAAGCTTAAATACCTAAGCTGTAACTGTATAATAGTACAATATCGTTGCCTAGGTTTTATAGATTTAGTATTGTTACAACGATATTAATCATTTAAACTTAATTATGTATGTTCATAACACCTTCAGTAAGAAACCTGAAGGGAATTACCAATTTAATATTAATATACTCTATTGTCAAGTATTCTCAACTTGTCTTAGTAGTGCTATATTTTGTAATCAAGCTTCCCTAGTGTTTATAAGTAGCATCAGAACAAAGTAGCTTAAAGTAACATCATTTTCGTTATTCTACCGGTACTTATAAACTAAGGTACTAATCTAAGTTAACAGCTGTGGGTACTGAAATTAAAGACCTTTCCTCAGTACTCAACTATTTAGTAACTTTTTACACTTTATATGATATTTTCCATGCAAATTATATATTCATACATTTCCAAAATATATTCAGTTCTTAAAAATATAAGTAAAGGAGGTTTTTTGCAAAATTTCACAAGAATATTTTTTCTTTTCTTATGTAAGCTCCCAAGATATAGAAAGCCTTTCAACATGTATCTATATAGGTATATCTTAATCAGATTCTAATGAATCTACTGAACTCTATTATATAGGAAAAAATAGAAAAGAGGTTAGATACTTGATGAGAAATAACACAGTTCAATATTTCTTTTCCAACTCTTTTTCCCTTCTTTTGCACTTTTTTTTTTTTTTCTTTATCTTTCCCCCTTTCTCTCCCGTTTTCTATATGTTTCCTTGCTCTTAGCCCGAAGTTTTATCTTAGAGTGTAGAAAAAAGTCCATCCCCGAGATAGCACTTTTCATATAGGTTTTTATAGGAGAGGCATGGAAAGTTAATGCGCTTTCAGGAAAAAATGTTATTAACTGCTAAGGTTATAGCAAGCAGATATGGGTATTAAATAGAGCATATGCATAGGCTGATGCTAAAGTTTCAGGAGTTCACTGAGGAGTGCATACATAGGACAGTTTGAGTCTCATATACTTTACCAACTCCTAAGCAGGAGTATTCGACATCTGAAGCGTCCTTTCCGAGAAAAACCGGGCTTCCCCTACACGCAGCACCGGTGGGAGGGGAAGCACCGGGCTGAGAAGAGAGAGGCAAGAGGAGTCTCGAATCAAGCCACTCGGTGGAGCAGGGCCCAGTTCAGGCGTCGAGGGCTCACAGCTGCTTGTTTCAGAATAGGCAGCGCAGCAATGTGACGTGGTCCGGGTCCCTCACGCAGCATCGGTGGGAGGGAGACCCCGAACCAATAGGAACTGCCGCCCAAGGTACCACTGTGCCTCCGCTCCTTCCTGCTGGTCAGAACACTGTGGATCAAAGCGTGCGACAGCTATCCCCCAGGTGAACGCTGTCCGATGAGTTTGAAGTCTTCGCCCCAGGCCGGGTATGGTTGCAGAGGTGAGTGGGGCTGAAAAAAAGTCGTGTTGGGTCTAAGGTTCTCCTCCGTTACTCCATGAGACCAGGTAGGATTTGGGATTGGAATATCAGCGGTTAGTTAGAATAGGTGTTGTTTTAGTCGGGACCCAGTTTCTTTTGTTTAAGGGTTCAGGTTAGGCTCAGTCGTCGGAACTAAAGAGTCCACTTATAAACACCAGCACCTGGAAAGAAAAGTTCAGGAAGGTGCGGATAAAAGGTGCGCTGGTTTAACCAAAAATTAATCCCTCTGTACTTCTTCACTACATAGTGTAGCAGGTTTGTTAGTAGTTATGTGACATATAGGTATAAGCGATAGATTTTGCCAAGGCTTTATAGGTCCTTGTGGGTACTGCTGAATGCAGTTTAGTGCTTTGGAATGGCACTAAAGCAGGTTCCGATAGCGATGAATTTTTTTGGCTACACAAGCCGCCCTAGGTCTGTGGGTTTGGGCGCAGATTTCCCGCCAGCAGGCTTGAAGGAAGGTAAATCAGAGCAGGTGTCTTGCATGACCATACACCTGAGCTCCTCCTCCGGAACCCCTAGGGCATGCAAATAGAGCATGCAATTTTAAGCAACTTTCTAATTTACTCCTATTATCAAATTGTCTTCATTCTTTTGGTATGTTTATTAGAAAAGCAAGAATGTAAGTTTAGATGCCGGCCCATTTTTGGTGAACAACCTGGGTTGTACTTGCTGATTGGACATCACCAATAAACAAGTGTTATCCATAGTTCTGAACCAAACATTTGCTGGCTCCTTAGCTTAGATGCCTTCTTTTTCAAATAAAGATAGCAAGAGAATGAAGAAAAATTGATAATAGAAGTAAATTAGAAAGTTGCTTAACCCCTTAGTGACCAGAACACTTTTCCATTTTCTGTCCGTTTGGGACCAAGGCTATTTTTACATTTCTGCGGTGTTTGTGTTTAGCTGAAATTTTCCTCTTACTCATTTACTGTACCCACACATATTATATACCGTTTTTCTCGCCATTAAATGGACTTTCTAAAAATACCATTATTTTCATCATATCTTATCATTTACTATAAAATAATTTATAAAATATGAGGAAAAATGGAAAAAACACACTTTTTCTAACTTTGAACCCCAAAATCTGTTACACATCTACAACCACCAAAAAACACCCATGCTAAATAGTTTCTAAATTTTGTCCTGAGTTTAGAAATACCCAATGTTTACATCTTCTTTGCTTTTTTTGTAACTTATAGGGCCATAAATACAAGTAGCACTTTGCTATTTTCAAACCATTTTTTTTCAAAATTAGCGCTAGTTACATTGGGACACTGATATCTTTCAGGAATCCCTGAATATCCATTGACATGTATATATTTTTTTTTAGAAGACATCCCAAAGTATTGATCTAGGCCCATTTTGGTATATTTCATGCCACCATTTCACCGCTAAATTCGATCAAATACAAAAAATCGTTCACTTTTTCACAAATTTTTTCACAAACTTTCAGTTTCTCACTGAAATTATTTACAAACTGCTTGTGCAATTATGGCATAAATGGTTGTAAATTCTTCTCTGGGATCCCCTTTGTTCAGAAATAGCAGACATATATGGCTTTGGCATTGCTTTTTGGTAATTAGAAGGCCGCTAAATGCCACTGCGCACCACACGTGTATTATGCCCAGCAGTGAAGGGGTTAATTAGGAAGCATGTAAGGAGCTTTTTGGGGTATTTTTAGCTTTAGTGTAGTGTAGTAGACAACCCCAAGTATTGATCTAGGCCCATTTTGGTATATTTCATGCCACCATTTCACCGCCAAATGCGATCAAATTAAAAAAAACGTTAAATTTTTCACAATTTTAGGTTTCTCACTGAAATCATTTACAAACAGCTTGTGCAATTATGGCACAAATGGTTGTAAATGCTTCTCTGGGATCCCCTTTGTTCAGAAATAGCAGACATATATGACTTTGGCGTTGCTTTTTGGTAATTAGAATGCTGCTAAATGGCGCTGCGCATCACACGTGTATTATGGCTAGCAGTGAAGGGGTTAATTAGGTAGCTTGTAGGGAGCTTGCAGGGTTAATTTTAGCTTTAGTTTAGAGATCAGCCTCCCACCTGAAACATCAGACCCCCTGATCCCTCCCAAACATCTCTCTTCCCTCCCCTACCCCACAAATGTCCCCGCCATCTTAAGTACTGGCATATTTACATATGCTTATGTGTAGGATCCCCCTTAGCCCCCAACCTCACTGATCCCCCACCAAACAGCTCTCTAACCCTCCCCCTCTGACTTAATGTGCGCCATCTTGGGTACTGGCAGCTGTCTGCCAGTACCCATTTTAGTGAAAAATATGCTGTTACTATTAAAAAAATGTCCCTTTTCTGTAGTGTAACTTCCCCCCCCCCAATACCAACCCCCCACCCCTTCCTGATCCCTTAGATGCTTTAAAAAAAATAAGTTTATTATCATTTTTTTACAATTTACTTGTAACTTTTTTCTGTAGTGTAGCGGTTCCCACCCGCTCCCGCCCCGTGCACGCGCCCGCCCGCCATCCCCCGTGCACGCGCGCGCCCCCGTGCGCGCCCCCGGCGATCCCGCCCCCGATCCCGCCCCCCTCTCTGACTAAGAAGCCATTGATGGCCGCCCACCCACCTCCCACTTCAGCTCCCACCCACCAACTAATGCGGCCATCGATGTCCGGTGCAGAGAGGGCCACAGAGTGGCTCTCTCTGCACCGGAGGGGTAAAAAATGTTATTGCAGGATGCCTCAATATCGAGGCATCCTGCAATAACCAGAAAACAGCTGGAAGTGATCAGGATCGCTTCCAGCTGCTTTCCAAACCGAGGACGTGCAGGGTACGTCCTTGGTCGTTAAGTGACTTTTTTAAGAGGACGTACCCTGCACGTCCTCGGTCATTAAGGGGTTAAAATTGCATGCTCTATCTGAATTCCGAATGGTAAAAATTGGGTTCAGTATCCCATTAATATTAATAAGGTAAATCTTACAATAGTCGTATCAAAGCTCATAGTGGAATATTGTAAACCTAGAAAAAGATTCACATCTCAAGTAGCTTAAGTTCATGTGTAGAGTTTTGAAAATAATGCTGAAATACATTGCATTCTAATGTGCTGCAGCAGATGGACAACAGATGTATTTGATATATGTATTTTTGGAAATGAATAGGTAATACAAATGATAATGGTTAGTTCTCATTGAAAATCAAAAACGCATGGAAACACATGGAAATTACCTCCTTTCAGTACTTCTTTAAACAAATTCCAGGTGATGAGTGTGTTTTTCTCCAACTGTGATTGCTATGTGCCATGACAAGGGTCATCCTGACTGGCCTTAATTTTCTTTCTAATCAGGGCTCACCCTGTATCTTCAGTTTAAATTTACGTTGCTGGAATTTATATTTTGACAGGATGCACCACTTGGCATATAGGCCTAATGCTATTTAAGAATAATCCAACAGTTGTTTTATTACTAGCTTTATAAAGCGTGTCACTGGCTATTCTCTCCTGTGTGGGGAGCAAGATACATTTTCTGCCATGGGAATGAATGACAAGCACTGCATTATAATTTTATTTTAATTTCAAAATAAATATTGAGATGTGTCTACAGTGCAAGCTGAAGAATTGTTTACATGTAAGTAAGCAGAATATGTTTTTAGATAACAAAACTTTAAGGACCTTGGAAAATACCATGAACTTTGAGCAACAAAATAACTTTGAAAAAGTCTATTAGCAGTACTTACAAAACAGGAACATGAGAAGGTGATAAATAACCCCATTAAATAACTGTGGTAAACAGAAATCTGCTTCCATTATGAATTTTCTAGAACTCATGTATATAGTGACTAATAGTTTTGTCAATACAAAATACATTTGTATAATTTAGTTGGCATTAACAATGCATAACGCTTTAGCAAAAAAAATAAAGTAACAAGATGTTTTTTATCCGATAATGTTGTAGAGAGTGCATATGTTTCCATATTTAAAGATGTCTATAACCAATATATTTTGCATATATATTTATTGCTTATAACAAATTGAATGGAAAAGTTGTTATAGCTACTTTAAAGAGACAATAATACACTTGACAACAATGCATAATCAAAATGTTTTTGTACCTCAAATTATTATTATTATTATTATTTATCAGCTAGATTACGAGTTTGGCGTTATGAGTGAAAAAGCATTGTTATGCTTCATAACGCTGCTTTTCCCCTAATGCCGCTATTACAAGTCTTGTTGGTATAGGTCTTTTGTCCGTCACTCAACATCAGTACCGCACTTTAAAAAAAGTCTTTTTTCAATGGGACTTCCATAGCGCCGGTATTACGAGTTTGCCTGGGAGGCCAAAAAGTGAGTGGTACATCCTATACTGACAAGATCCGTACCGCCATCTAAAGTCAGTAGTTATGAGTTTTACATTACAAAGTTTTAACAGAAAACTGATAACTTAACTGCTACAAAGTACTTTTAACACCCCTAAACTACCAATTAACCCCTAAACCGAGGCCCTCCCGCATCGCAAACACTAAAATAAAATTATTAACCCCTAATCTGCTGCTCCGGACATCGCCACCACTATTAAAATGTATTAACCCCTCTTCCACCACTCCCCGACATCGTCCCCACTATAATAAAGTTATTAACCCCTAAACCGCCACCCTCCCACATCACAAACACTACTTAAATATTATTAACCCTTAATCTGCCGTCTGCCAACACCGCCGCTATAATAAATCTATTAACCACTAAACCACAAGCCCCCCACAACAAAATATACTAAATTAAACTATTAAAGGGATACTGAACCCGATTTTTTTCTTTTGTGATTCAGATAGAGCATGCAATTTTAAGAAACTTTCCAATTTTACTCCTATTATCAATTTTTCTTCGCTCTTTCTTGCTATCTTCATTTGAAAAAGTCCAGAACCTTGGACAACACTTGTTTTACGGTGGATGAATTTATCCACCAATCAGCAAGAACAACCCAGGTTGTTCACCAAAAATGGTCCGGCAACTAAACTTACATTCTTGCTTTTCAAATAAAGATACCAAAAGAATGAAGAACATTTGCTAATATGAGTAAATTAGAAAGTTGCTTAAAATTGCATGCTCTATCTAGATCACAAAAGAAAAAATTGGGGTTCATTGTTCCTTTAACCTCATAACCTCTCTGGCAACCCACATCACTACATAAATATATTAACCCCTAAACCGAACCCTAACATAACCCTAAGCATAAGTCTAACCCTAACACCCCCTAACTTAAATATAATTAAAATAAATCTAAATAAACCTTACAAGTATTACATAAATAATTCCTATTTAAAACTGAATACAAACTTACCTGTAAAAAAACCTAAGTGAGCTATGCTACAATATTACTAATTGTTATATTGTAGCTATTTTAGGTTTTATTTTTATTTCACAGGTAAATTTTTATTTATTTTAACTAGGTAGACTAGTTAGTAAATAGTTATTAACTATTTAATAACTACCTAGTTAAAATAAATACAAACTTACCTGTAAAATAAAACCTAACCTGACTTACACTAAAACCTAACATTACAATACAATAAAATAAATTAATCAAATACAATTATCTAAATTACAAACCCCCCCACTAAATTACACAAAATAATAAATGAAATTATCATAAAAAAACAAATTACTCCTGGGGGGCGGAGCGAGCAGCCGACCATGATGGCTGCATTTTACTGAGGCTCCGTAGTCAGACCGGGTGTTGATGTATATAATAGCCCGAAATCAACAGTTGGCTTGCAGCTTATAACCGATGCCTACAGCTACCACCACAGTGGTCACTTTAAGGGTCAGTGGGGTACCCAGAAGACGCTTTTGACCAGAGACGGGCTCCTCTAGGCTTAAGGCCTACACCGCGATCCTAACTCCACACACACTGCGTAGCCCGCAACAACTACAGAAGAAAACAGCCTAGCCCAGCGCTCCAACATCAGCTATCAATAACCGGAGATCACAACTCCGATTACTTTAATAAGACTGGCGGCCGCTGTCTCACTTGGAACAGCACAGGTAGCAAACAACACAAGTACCAGTTGGTGAGTAAAAAGTGCCGATTGCAATATCATACGCACCAGAATACAAAATAAGCTGATCGCACTAAGTGGCATTTCATTACATAAAAGACTCTTATTGCGGAAAGACCGGCGAAAGCCATTATTAGCGCTTCCAGCAATTATTTTCCATGGAGCTCTTTAAAACTATGCCTGCCATTCCTTTTTTGCATGCTTAAAAACGTTTAGCACACAAGACCCTAACTTGTCCAACAGCTATTATAGGCTGACTTGAGCATACCAGCAGAGGTTTAAAACAGCATATGCACTAGTAAATGAGCAGAAGGACAAAAGCCTAAACAGGACTCTCAGATAATAACACTGTGACGCACTTATAGTCTAGGCTCAAGGCCGGTTGCTCACTAGCTGCACTTTACAGGTTGGAATCCCACTGACTCAATGTGGCATCACAATAGAAGCTTTTATTGAGCAGCTGACAAGGTGACACCACAGATATAGTTTCCAAATACCGCAGAACTACAGTCTAAGCAAAACACACCACTGTATACCTCAATAACTGCCATCTGGTCTGCCTTTCCTATATATTAATCAGGCACTTACCTCCATCCCTTTTCCCGTCACACTAAGTGGTGACGGGTCATATCCCCAATACCTTTTCCCGTAATCGCCCTGTGAGGGTAAAATCCCCCTGGAGGTATAGTGCCAACCATCACCACAAAATTAACTGCCAAAAAATAAATATCAACAGAGGTCACAATGTCACAAAGGAAAAATCTTCGACAGGACAGACCGCAGAAGTTACCACAAAACAGCCAAAACACAGTTCACACCTTTTTAAAACAAACAGACCTCAATTCCAAATGCAAGGAAGCTGAGGATCTACAAGTTACCACAGCAGAAGATCCTGATCAAGATAACACACAGACCAAAATGGATCATAGAACAGCCATTAACCAGACACATGAAGATGACACTCCAATCACATATCAAGCAATGGCTGCCCTGATTGAACAGGTCAAATCCTGTATTAAAGATGAATGTGCAGACCTTAAAAAAGAGATAACAGACCTTGGTCATAGAGTAGATACTCTAGAGGAACATGAATATGTAGTCTCACAAAAATTAGCGAATCTTACTACCAACCAAGCACAACAACTCCAGCATCTAACTGATCTAGAAGATAAAATTGATGACTTGGAAAACCGTACAAGAAGAGGGAATCTTTGCTTCCGAGGAATTCCTGAAACAGTCGCAAACCACAAAATTAGAGACTATTTACAGGCTCTATTTAGTGAGATCCTTGGAAATGACATGTCAGACAATGAGGAGATTCCCCTGGACAGAGCGCACCGGGCACTTCAACCAAAACCTCCAGAAGATCTGCCTCCAAGGGACATTGTAGTCCACTTCCAGAACTATAGACAAAAAGAAGAAATATATAACGTTGCAAGGAAAAACCAAATCATAAATTTCAAAGGCCACAAAATTCAAATATTTCAAGACCTATCCCAAAGAACCCTTCAGAAGAGGAGAGACTTTCAGCCTTTAACATCACATTTTAGGTCATTACACATCCCATATCGATGGGGTTTCCCTACCTCAGTCATAGTTATGAAGAACGGAAGGAAAATTTAATTCTCCTCTTTGACAGAAATCAACAGATTCTATAACCTACTAAACATCAACCCGCCAGATAGCGGACGTTTTCCATCTCCCCATGCTCGACTTGACAAGCTGGAAAATCCCAAGTCACAACGAAGGCCAGGGCCTGATACCATCAATAAACAGTCCAAAAGAAGACAGATATCTCAGAACAACACTGGCAACGTGGACACAGACTTTCCATTATGAGTAAATATAACTGTCCAATTGTTTTCTTTATAACTATAGTTCATTGTAATACCTAATAGTTCAATTATAGAGACTTGGTAATACTATTCCCCCTTTGTTCTAGCCAGGGGGGGATGGAGGACTATTTTCTCATTGAAAATCAGAATGATGGTCCTATTAGAAAAACATAGACACCTTAATGTTGATGAAACGAATCTACTTGAGTTGCAAGAATAGTTTTATTCATTTTATGTTGACCAGTTTATTTGAATGTAATCTCTTAAGTTTATTACCACTTAGCAATTTTATTGGAACTCAATTTACTATATGTTGATTAATATGTTTAAATGATATTATGCTATATATGTTACTTATCACTTCACTACAATATCAGGATACTCATATAGATGTTTCCCAACACCCCATTAGCATACTTTAGTTTATCAAATGCCACGTATAGACGCAGAAATTCATACCTCTTCCTGGGCTTAACTAACTGGAAGTTGTAGGCTATCACCCATAGTCAAATAATCTAACCTTTAAAGTTTAATGATCACTGCCTAATCTTATCACCCTAAACAAGGACAGAACGAATACGTGCAGGCTTATATACTTACATATTTCGTAGTAACTGCTAAATTATTTTATAATACCCTATTATGAAGATACTTTTACCAATGTCGTTAGCGCAAGACTTATAAGGATTACCTAATGAGATATGAACATAAGAAACGACACGGCCAGGAAATTTCGTAAATACATCACAAAGTAGATAAAGACCTACTTCCTATTGCTTAATTTTATCTTAAAACATGATACCGGATAGTAGGCAGCTAATATACTAAATGTAGAATTTTTATGCAGCCCCATGCCTTTCAAACACCCGGTCTGTAAAGTATAGCTCCCAAACTAAATTTGAAAAGGAAGCTATTGTAAGATTTACTATTGTGATATATTTTCACACAGTTGATATTGTTATTGCTATATATATTCTTATCTATACTAATCTTCTTTTCTAAAACTATACCCTTCCCCTCCTTCTAACTCAACAAATTCCCTTCCTTTCCCATAGATCTCCTTCCTGGAACTGTACATCCCTAGATTGCAAGCAGTAATATAATTAATAGTCCCCAGTGTCCTTGTGGGTTCCCACTAACCATCCAACTTCTCAACACACAGCACAAAACTCCTAGATGACTCAGACACCTCACTTAAAAACAGGTAATATACACATAGCTACACAAAATGTCAAAGGTTTCCTCTCAGCAGAGAAGAGATCGATCGCATTTCATGACTTTTATAAAAGGAAAATAGATATTATAATGACTCAGGAAACCCATTTCAAGAAAAATCACGAACCCACGTTATCTAAAAGATATTTTGATCAACACTTTTGTAGCTCAGGTACACAAAAGAAAAATGGAGTCAGCATTTCATTTAGACGAAATTTTCCCTTTGAATTACTACACAAACACTCCGATAAAAAAGGTAGAATTTTGATCCTAGTGGGCCTGTTCTATGGAGTCCCAGTAACTCTAGTTAACATTTATGCCCCGAACAAACCTACCCCACATTTCTATAAACCTCTCATCAACTTAATACTAGATGTAGCTAAAGGCCCGATTATTGTTGGGGGGGATCTCAACTTCCCCTTAAATCCAACATTAGACACATCTACTGGGAGATCCTATCTACGGAACAACACCCTCAAAGCTAACTACACGGCCCTACAAAACATTAACCTCTTTGACACTTGGAGAATAGTACACGTAGACAAAAGAGACTACACCTTTTTCTTGCATCCACAACACTTCTACTCCAGATTAGATTATAGCCTATGCGATCAAATCCTCCTCTCATCTCTCATTTACTCAAAGATCACTCATACCTCTTGGTCAGACCATAGCATGGTCTCTACTATCTTTAAATGGTCTAATAAACCATGTAATACATTTAACTGGAGACTGAATGACCACTTACTTACTGACCATGAAACAGTAGAAGACATCAGAAAACACACAGATGAATATTTCTTACTAAACAAACCTGAAGATAGATCCATGGCAAATAACTGGGAGGCTTACAAATGCTTCATTCGTGGAGTTATCATAAAACACAATGCCCAGCAACATAAAAAACATACGGCCCAATATACCACACTGACTGGAGAACTATCCACTTGCGAGGCGGCACTTAGAGCAGACCCCACCTCAACCCCTAACCTTATTAATTTAACAAAGGCAAGAGAAAACCTTAATAATTTCCTTATACAGAAAGCCCATATGAGAGCGATGACTACTAAGTCCAAGTTCTTTGTAGAAAGCAATAAAGCCAGATCCCTCAAAAAACGAAGAATCTCCAATTTTATTAAAACAATCAGAAATCACACAGGGAGGAACATTCATACAAACGAAGAAATCGCCAAAGCATTTGTCTCTTATTACACAAATTTATACAATATACAAGACACTACGACAATTGACAAAACAGAGACCCTAAGGACATTTCTAGCCGCTATAGATACACCGATCATTACTGACAAGAATAAACAATTACTAGATTCCCCTATCACCCATCGTGATATTATTTTAGTAATACAATCTCTGCCTAATGGCAAATCACCGGGCCCAGATGGCCTTACAGCAAAGTTCTACCAACTCTTGCAGAAACAGATAAGTCCTCATCTCTTATCACTCTATACTGATATAGACTGTGGAATTACTCTTCCTAGTTCACTTTTGGAGGCAATGATTATGGTTGTCCCAAAACCGGGCAAACCCAGAGACACAGTAGGTAACTATAGACCGATATCACTCATAAACATAGACATGAAAATGTATGCGAAAATTTTAGCTAATCGTCTTAGCATGATATTACCTGATATAATACACCCTGATCAAGTGGGCTTTATTAGAGGATGGGAGGCGAAAGACAATACCATAAGATTGCTCCATTCACTACACCATGCATCCTATAACAATATACCCTTAATTTTGCTCTCCACCGATGCTGAGAAGGCTTTTGACAGGGTGGACTGGCAGTTTATGTGGTCCGCCCTGTCAAAATTTGGCTTTTCAGAAAAATGTATCACTAGAATACAGGCCTTATACCACAATCCGAATGCCAAAGTCAGAATAAACAACACCATTCCGCAGCCTTTCCCTATTTCTAATGGCACTCGCCAAGGATGCCCACTCTCCCCACTGTTATTCGCTCTTACGGTAGAAATCCTGGCGATACAAATTAGAGACAATCAACATATTCACGGTTTAAAATTTGGTAGTATTGCTCAGAAATGCCTCCTGTTTGCCGATTACGTGATCCTCACATTACAGTCTCCAAACATTTCCCTACCAGCCCTCATAGAAACATTAGAACAATATAAAACAGTATCCAACTTCTCCATTAATATGGAGAAGTCGGGACTGATGCCAATTAATCTAACATCTGAGGAAATATAGTCCATATCACAACAAAAAAATTTACACTGACAGATAAACTTAAATATTTGGGCTTAGTGATCCCCAAAGACACGCACAAACTATTCTCAGATAACTATACTGCCCTCCACAACAGCATCAAGAGCTTATTAGACTCATGGCATAAACAAGGACATCTATCATGGTTGGGTCAGATAAATACAGTGAAAATTATGATAATACCCAAATACCTGTATTTATTCCAAACCCTACCTATGACTATACCTAAATCTTATCTTCAAGCACAGCAAAAGATGATAAATTCTTTTATCTGGTCATATAAACGTCCGAGAATAGCCCAGCACACATTATACCTTAGCAAAGAGGACGGAGGCCTTAATGTCCCCAATTTAGCGAACTACTACAAAGCGACACACTTAACTAGAATAGTGGCCTGGAACCACTCCGCACCCTCAAATGTATGGATACAAATAGAGAGCCATCTATCACAGAATAATCACATGAGAGATATGCCCTGGATCCCTAAAGACTCTAGACCCCATATTATACAACACAATGAATATATTAAAACTACCCTAGCAATATGGGACAAATTGATCATGCATACAAAAGGAATATCAACACCAATATCCCCCCTAACCCCTATCCTGCAATATCATATATTTTTAAAACATAGCTTACACACTCATGTCAATGACAACAGACTCTTATTAAATCTGCCAATATATTTAATAACTACTCCTGAGGGAGTAAAAGACAGACTTTCACTCAGTGAAGAACTGGGACCTCCATTCCACAATTGGTACGCATATTTTCAAATTAGGCATGCGATTAAACACAGCCCCCACAGAGCAGAAATCCTGAGACCAATGACTAAATTCGAGCAGTTGTGCACTAACCCGAAAAATACGAGAGCTCACCTCTCACAGACATATAAAATCCTTAGAGGTTCCTTTCCTGAGAAACGCCCGACATACCTAATGAGATGGTCTGACGAACTGCACACTGAGATAGATTCTGAGTCCTGGAAACGCGGGTTTCGTCATACCCACTCCTCCACCTCACTAATCATGTCTGAACTAAATTACAAAATACTAGCCAGGTGGTACTTAACCCCTCAGCGACTACGAGTCATTTACCCCACAGCTTCATCCAGTTGCTGGAGGAGATGTGGAGATGTGGGTATATTAACACACATTTGGTGGACATGCCCAAACTTGGGGGACTTCTGGCCCCAGATAGAAAGGCACATAAACAAAACCCTAGGTACAGACATTGTACTATCACCACAGATAATTCTTCTCAATCACATCCCAAAACTTACCTATTTCTATCGCAAGAAACTTTTACTTTTAATGATAACCTGTGCAAAGCGATTAATACCTAGACTATGGAAAATGCAAGACAAACCCACTATTGCACAATGGAGATCTGAGGTCACTCATGTCCTTACACTAGAGAAAATGCATTATTGTTATCAGGGTAAACCAGACACAATATTAAACATTCAACTCATCTGGGAACAAAACTCTTAAAATCTCCTATGAACCTCTCCTGAATAAATGGTCATATAAGATTACCCAGCAAAGATGCCTACCCTTTCCCACCTTCCCTAATCTCACTAACCTTTTCTTATCTCAACCTCTCTCTTTATGACTGTATTCCTACTTGGTTAACAAAATCTACAAACACTACTGTTACTAATATCTTTGAAAATACCCAAGAAAATTGGGTCTTTGACAAGACAAGACAATAGCCTTCACAAAATATATTATGCTGATATTTTATTGTCATGATATTGTAAGTTATAACATATGTCATTGTACCGATTTTCAATAAAAATTATTTGAACAAAAAAAACGAATTACTCCTAATCCAATAGCCCTATCAAAATAAAAAAGCCCCCCCCCCCAAATAATAAAACCCCTAGCCTACACTAAACTGCCAATGGCCCTTAAAAGAGCCTTTTGCAGGGCATTGCCCCAAAGAAATCAGCTTTTTTAACTGGCAATAAAAAAAACCCACAGCCCACCCAACCAACCCCCCCCCAAAAAAAACTCTATCTAAATAAACCTAAGCTAACCATTGCCCTGAAAAGGGCATTTGGATGGGCATTGCCCTTAAAAGGGCATTTAGCTCTTTTAGGGTGCCCAAACCCTAAGCTAAAAATAAAACCCACCCAATAAACCCTTAAAAAAAACTAACACTAACCCCCGACGATCCACTTACAGTTTTCGAAGACCGGCATCCATCCTCATCCAAGCAGGCAGAAGTCTTCATACAAGCAGGCAGAAGTCCTCATCAAAGCCGGCAGAAGTCTTCATCCAAGCGGGCAGAAGTATTCATCCAAGCGGCGGCGACATTGGGTGCAGCAGATTAGGGGTTAATAAGTGTAGGTAGGTGGCGGCGATGTTATGGGCGGCAGATTAGGGGTTAATAACTGTAATGTAGGAGGCGGTGATGTTAGGGGCAGCAGATTAGGGGTTAATCATTTTATTTAGGTGGCGGCGCTGTTAGGGGCAGCAGATTAGGGGTTAATAACTGTAATGTAGGTGGCAGCGATGTTAGGGGAAGCAGATTAGGGGTGTTTAGACATGGTTTTTATGTTAGGGTGTTAGGTTTAAACATAACTTTTCTCCATAGACATTAATGGGGTTGCATTACAGAGCTTTTGTTTCCGTGATCGCAGGTGTTAGGCTTCTTTTTTGCAGGCTTTCCCCATTGATGTCTATGGGGAAATCGTGCATGAGCACATCAAAGCAGCGCTTGTATTTCGGTGCGGTATGGAGCACAATGCAACCATATCGGCCGCACAAGCCTGCTTTTTACAAACTTGTAATAGCAGCGCTATAGGGAGATGAATTAATGCCGCTTTTGTGGCGGTTGTTAATTTCCCTATATCGCTCAAAACTCGTAATCTAGCTGATTATTATTATTATTTCTATTTCATTGATGATTATATAATTAGGGAAACATAGGGCTATACACCAAACAAATATTTCTTTATAATAATAATAATAATAATAATCACATATATATGGAAACATAGAAACATACACCTAGATTACAAGTTTTGCATTCGTGTTTTAACACTGAAAAAATTGTAATTTCAGAGTTAAAACGGCACCGCAGCCATTACATGTCTTGTCGGTATAGCTATACCTCATGCCTTTTAGCCTGTAACGCAACGTCAGTCCTACAAACGTAAAAATTATGTTTTTTCATGGGACTTCCATAGCACTGCCATTACGAGTTTTACGGTGAGGCTAAAAAGCTTGCGTTCCAGCCTATATCGACAAGATCCGTTTTGCAATCTAAAAGCAGTAGTTATGAGTTTTACGCTAAAAAACTGTTACATAAAGCTCATAACTAAACTGTCACAAAGTACACTAAACACCCATAAACTACCTATTAACTCCTAAACCGAGGCCCTCCCGCATTGCAAATACTGTACTATATTCAAGTTATTGAACCCTAATCTGCCGCTCCCGACATCGACACCACTAATAGAAATTATTAACCCCTATTCCGCCGCTCCCTGACATCGTCACCACTATACTAAAGTTATTAACCCCTAAACCGCTACCCTCCCGCATCGCAAACACAATTTAAAAATAATTAATCCATCTTCATCCAGGTGGCATCTTCTATCTTCATCCCGGCGATGTCTTCTACCTTTAGCCCGGCGGCACGAAGGAGGTCCATCCTGAAGACATCTGGCGCAGAGCATCCTCTTCATACAGTCGCCGCCGTACACTGAATCTTCAATGCAAGGTACGCGATTCAAAATGGCATTCCTTGCATTCCTATTGGCTGATTTGATTTTGGAAATTCAAATCAGCCAATAGGTTGATAGCTACTGAATTCCTATTGGTTGTTCAAATCAGCCAATAGGATGAGAGCTACTGAAATTCTATTGGTTGTTCAAATCAGCCAAAAGGATGAGAGCTACTGAAATTCTATTGGCTATTCAAATCAGCTAATAGAATTTCAGTAGCTCTCATTCTATTGGCTGATTTGAACAGCCAATAGGATTTCAGTAGCTCTCATCCTATTGGCTGATTTGAATTCTCATAATCAAATCCTCCATTAGGAATGCAAGGGACGCCATTTTGAATAGCGTTCTTGCATTGAAGATTCAGTGTATTGCGGCGACCATATGAAGAGGATGCTCCACGCCAGATATCTTCAGGCTGGATCCGATCTGCTCCGCCGGGATGAGGATAGAAGATGCCGCTGGGATGAAGATAGAAGATGCCGCCTGGATCTTACAAAATGCCATTTTAAGTGCTATTGGTAGTTTATTCTAGATTAGGTTTTTTTATTTTGAGGTGTTTTTTTTTTTAAAATGGGTATTAGATTAGGAATATTTTTTATTATTTTTGATAATTTGTTTGTTATTTTGTGTAATGTAATTCTTTTTCTTTTGGGGTTTTTTTTTTTAAACAGGGTATTAGAATAGGAATAATTTTTATTGTTTTGGATAATTTTGTTTGTTATTACTTTTAATGGTAGTTTTTTTTTATTTTTGTAATGTTAAGTTTTAGTGTAAGGCAGTTTAGGTTTTATTTGACAGGTAAGTTTGTATTTATTTTAACTAGGTAGTTAGTAAATAGTTTAAAACTATTTACTAACTAGTCTACCTAGTTAAAATAAATACAAACTTACCTGTGAAATAAAAATAAAACCTAAGGCCTAGATTTAGAGTTTGGCGGTAGCCGTCAAAACCAGCGTTAGAGGCTCCTAACGCTGGTTTTTACTGCCCACTGGTATTTGGAGTCAGTCAGGAAAGGGTCTAACGCTCACTTTGCAGCCGCGACTTTTCCATACCGCAGATCCCCCTACGCCATTTGCGTACCCTATCTTTTCAATGGGATCTTTCTAACGCCGGTATTTAGAGTCTTGGCTGAAGTGAGCGTTAGAAATCTAACGACAAGACTCCAGCCGCAGAAAAAAGTCAGTAGTTAAGAGCTTTCTGGGCTAACGCCGGTTTATAAGGCTCTTAACTACTGTGCTCTAAAGTACACTAACACCCATAAACTACCTATGTACCCTAAACCGAGGTCCCCCCAAATCGCCGCCACTCTATTAAAATTTTTTAACCCCTAATCTGCAGCTCAGTACACTGCCGCCACTTACGTTATCCCTATGTACCCCTAATCTGCTGCCCCTAATACCGCCGACCCCTACATAATATTTATTAACCCCTAATCTGCCGCCCCTGCTATCGCTGACACCTGCATATTTTTTTTAACCCCTAATCTGCCGCTCCGTACACCGCTGCAACCTACATTATACCTATGTACCACTAATCTGCTGCCCCTAACACCGCCGACCCCTATATTATATGTATTAACCCCTAATCTGCCACCCCTGCTATCGCTGACCCCTGCATATTATTATTAACCCCTAATCTGCCGCTCCGTACACCGCCGCAACCTACATTATACCTATGTACCCCTAATCTGCTGCCCCTAACACCGCCAACCCCTATATTATATGTATTAACCCCTAATCTGCCGCCCCTGCTATCGCTGACACCTGCATATTTTTTTTAACCCCTAATCTGCTGCTCCGTACACCGCCGCAACCTACATTATACCTATGTACCACTAATCTGCTGCCCCTAACACCGCCGACCCCTATATTATATGTATTAACCCCTAATCTGCCACCCCTGCTATCGCTGACCCCTGCATATTATTATTAACCCCTAATCTGCCGCTCCGTACACCGCCGCAACCTACATTATACCTATGTACCACTAATCTGCTGCCCCTAACACCGCCGACCCCTATATTATATGTATTAACCCCTAATCTGCCGCCCCTGCTATCGCTGACACCTGCATATTTTTTTTAACCCCTAATCTGCCGCTCCGTACACCGCCGCAACCTACATTATACCTATGTACCACTAATCTGCTGCCCCTAACACCGCCGACCCCTATATTATATGTATTAACCCCTAATCTGCCACCCCTGCTATCGCTGACCCCTGCATATTATTATTAACCCCTAATCTGCCGCTCCGTACACCGCCGCAACCTACATTATACCTATGTACCCCTAATCTGCTGCCCCTAACACCGCCGACCCCTATATTATATTTATAAACCCCTAATCTTCCCCCCACAACGTCGCCGCCAGCTACCTACAATAATTAACCCCTAATCTGCCAACCGGATCTCGCCGCTACTCTAATAAATTTATTAACCCCTAAAGCTAAGTCTAACCCTAACACTAACACCCCCCTAAGTTAAATATAATTTAAATCTAAAGAAATATATTAACTCTTATTATATAAATTATTCCTATTTAAAGCTAAATACTTACCTATAAAATAAACCCTAATATAGCTACAATATAAATAATAATTATATTGTAGCTATTTTAGGATTAATATTTATTTTACAGGCAACTTTGTAATTATTTTAACCAGGTACAATAGCTATTAAATAGTTAATAACTATTTAATAGCTAAAATAGTTAAAATAATTACAAAATTACCTGTAAAATAAATCCTAACCTAAGTTACAATTAAACCTAACACTACACTATCAATAAATAAATTAAATAAACTACCTATAATTACCTACAATTAAACCTAACACTACACTATCAATACATTAATTAAATACAATACCTACAAATAAATACAATTAAATAAACTAACTTAAGTACAAAAAATAAAAAAGAACTAAGTTACAAAAAATAAAAAAATATTTACAAACATTAGAAAAATATTACAATTTTAAACTAATTACACCTACTCTAAGCCCCCTAATAAAATAACAAAGACCCCCAAAATAAAAAAATGCCCTACCCTATTCTAAATTAAAAAAGTTCAAAGCTCTTTTACCTTACCAACCCTGAAAAGGGCCATTTGCGGGGCATGCCCCAAATAATTCAACTCTTTTGCCTGTAAAAAAAAAAAAAACAATACCCCCCCCAACATTACAACCCACCACCCACATACCCCTAATCTAACCCAAACCCCCCTTAAATAAACCTAACACTAAGCCCCTGAAGATCTTCCTACTTTATCTTCACCATGCCAGGTTCACCGATCCGTCCTCCGAAGTCTTGATCAAAGCCCAAGCGGGGGCTGGCGATCCATAATCCGGCTGAACTCTTCTATCAAGCCGCGGTTGAAGAGGTCCAGAAGAGGCTCCAATGTCTTCATCCTATCCGGGAAGAAGAGGAGATCCGGACCGGCAACCATCTTGATCCAAGCGGCATCTTCTATCTTCATCCGATGACGAACGGCTCCATCTTGAAGACCTTCAGCGCGGATCCATCTTCTTCTTCCGACGTCCAACTGAAGAATGAAGGTTCTTTTAAGGGACGTCATCCAAGATGGCGTCCCTCGAATTCCGATTGGCTGATAGGATTCTATCAGCCAATCGGAATTAAGGTAGGAAAATTCTGATTGGCTGATGGAATCAGCCAATCAGATTCAAGTTCAATCCGAATGGCTGATTGAATCAGCCAATCAGATTGAGCTTGCATTCTATTGGCTGTTCCGATCAGCCAATAGAATGCGAGCTCAATCTGATTGGCTGATCGGATCAGCCAATCGGATTGAACTTGAATCTGATTGGCTGATTCCATCAGCCAATCAGAATTTTCCTACCTTAATTCCGATTGGCTGATAGAATCCTATCAGCCAATCGGAATTCGATGGACGCCATCTTGGATGACATCATTTAAAGGAACCGTCATTCGGCGAGTAGGCGTCGGTAGAAGAGGATGGATCCGCGTCGGCTGGAAGATGATGGCTCCGGAAGAAAGAAGATTGAAGATGTCGCTTCATAGAAGACTTCATCCCGATGATGGACTTCTTCAGCGCCCGCTTGGATCAAGACTTCAGCCCGATGATGGATTTCTTCAGCCGTCACTTGGATCCAGACTTCAGCCCGAGGATGGACGTCACTCTTCAGCCCCCCGCTTGGGCTTGGATGAAGATTTCGGAGGCTCTTCTGGACAGATCGGGACCCGGTGTGGTGAAGACAAGGTAGGGAGATCTTCAGGGGCTTAGTGTTAGGTTTATTTAAGGGGGGTTTGGGTTAGATTAGGGGTATGTGGGTGGTGGGTTGTAATGTTGGGGGGGTATTGTATGTTTTTTTTTTACAGGCAAAAGAGCTGAATTCTTTGGGGCATGCCCCGCAAAGGGCCCTTTTCAGGGCTGGTAAGGTAAAAGAGCTTTTCTATTTTAATTTTAGAATAGGGTAGGGCATTTTTTTTATTTTGGGGGGCTTTGTTATTTTATTAGGGGGCTTAGAGTAGGTTTAATTAGTTTAAAATTGTAATATTTTTCTAATGTTTGTAAATATTTTTTTATTTTTTGTAACTTAGTTCTTTTTTATTTTTTGTACTTTAGTTAGTTTATTTAATTGTATTTATTTGTAGGTATTGTATTTAATTAATTTATTGATAGTGTAGTGTTAGGTTTAATTGTAGATAATTGTAGGTAGTTTATTTAATTTATTTATTGATAGTGTAGTGTTAGGTTTAATTGTAACTTAGTTTAGGATTTATTTTACAGGTAATTTTGTCATTATTTTAACTAGGTAACTATTAAATAGTTATTAACTATTTAATAGCTATTGTACCTGGTTAAAATAATTACAAAGTTGTCTGTAAAATAAATATTATTCCTAAAATAGCTACAATATAATTATTATTTATATTGTAGCTATATTAGGGTTTATTTTACAGGTAAGTATTTAGATTTAAATAGGAATAATTTATTTAATGAGTTAATTTATTTCGTTAGAATAAAATTATATTTAATTTAGGGGGGTGTTAGGGTTAGGGTTAGGGTTAGACTTAGCTTTAGAGGTTAAAAAATGTATTATAGTAGCGGTGAGCTCCGGTCGGCAGATTAGGGGTTAATACTTGAAGTTAAGTGTCGGCGATGTTAGGGAGAGCAGATTAGGGGTTAATACTATTTATTATAGGGTTCTTGAGGTGGGAGTGAGGCGGATTAGGGGTTAATACATTTATTATAGTAGCGGTGCGGTCCGGTCGGCAGATTAGTGGTTAATAAGTGTAAGTAGGTAGCGGCGACGTTGGGGGCGGCATATTAGGGGTTAATAATATAATATAGGGGCAGCAGATTAGGGGTACATAGGGATAACGTAGGTTGCGGCGGTGTACGGAGCGGCAGATTAGGGGTTAATAATAATATAAAAGGGTCAGTGATAGCGGGGGTGGCAGATTAGGGGTTAATAAGTGTAAGGTTAAGGGTGTTTAGATTCGGGGTACATGTTAGGGTGTTTGGTGCAGACTTAGGAAGTGTTTCCCCATAGGAAACAATGTAGCTGCGTTAGGAGCTGAACGCTGCTTTTTTGCAGGTGTTAGGTTTTTTGTCAGCTCAAACTGCCCCATTGTTTTCTATGGGGAAATCGTGCACGAGCACATTTTTGAATCTGGCCGCGTCCGTAAGCACCGCTGGAATTTAGAGTTGGAGTGGCGGTAAATATGCTCTACGCTCCCTTTTTAGAGCCTAACGCAGCCCTTCTGTGAACTCTAAATACCAGCGGTATTTAAAAGGTGCGGGAGAAAAAAAGCCAGCGTAGCTAAAGCACCCCTTTGGCCGCAGAACTCTAAATCTAGCCGTTAGTTAATAATAGTGTAGTGTTAGGTGTAATTATAACTTAGGTTAGTTTTTATTTTACAGGTAAATTTGTCTTTATTTTAACTAGGTAGCTATTAAATAGTTATTAACTATTTAATAGCTATTGTACCTAGTTAAAATAAATTTAAATTTGCCTGTAAAATAAAAATAAATCCTAAAATAGCTACAATATCATTATTAGTAATATTGTAGCTATATTAGGGTTTATTTTATAAGTAATTATTTAGTTTTAAATAGGATTAATTTAGTTAATAAGTGTAATTTGTATTTAGATTTATTAAAATAATATTTAAGTTAGGGGGGTGTTAGGGTTAGTGTTAGACTTAAGTTTAGGGGTTAATTAGTTTAATTCAGATGGCGGCGGTATAGGGGGGTCAGGATAGGGGTTAATAAATGTATTATAGGTGGCGACGGTGTAGGGGGGGCAGATTAGGGGTTAATAAGTTTAATATAGGTGGCGGCGGGGTCCGAGAGCGGCGGTTTAGGGGTTAAACAATTTATTTAGTTGCGGCGGGGTACGGGATCGGCAGGATAGGGGTTAATACATTTATTATAGGTGGCGGCGGTATAGGGGGGGCAGGATAGGGGTTTATAGGTATTATGTAGGTGGCGGCCGGGTCTGGGAGCGGCGGTTTAGGGGGTAATACATTTATTTAGTTGCGGCGGTGTAGGGGGGGCAGATTAGGGGTGTTTAGACTAAGGGTACATGTTAGGGTGCTAGGTGTACACACTTGCCATAGGAATCAATGGGATGTTGGGCAGCAGCGAACATGAACTTTCGCTATGGTCAGACTCCCATTGATTCCTATGGGATCAGCCGCCCCCAGGGCGTCGGATTGAAAACCAGGTACGCTGAGCCGGAAAAGTGCTGAGCGTACCTGCTAGTTTTTTGATAACTAGCAAAAGTAATCAGATTGTGCCGAACTTGTGTTCGGAACATCTGGAGTAATGTAAGAATCGATCTGTGTCGGACTGAGTCCGGCGGATCAAAGCTTACGTCACTAAATTCTACTTTTGCCGGTGTGTAGGGCTTGATAACTAAGGCGAATCAGCCTCGCTACAAATACACTGCCGAATTCCAGCGTATTTGAGGTTGACGGCTTGATAGCTAGAGGCCTTGGAGTTCAACTGCAGCATTTATTTCCACTAAGAAGTAATTCCTGGGATCACTTATGCACATTTAGAGTTGAGACTTAGTCTCCATTTGACTTTTTTGGACATATCCTTTTTGCACTAACACATTGTTTTTTGTTTGATATGTTATTGTTTGTGTTTTAAAAGGTTAATTTTTTTTTTTGCATAAATATTTTTTGTTGACAGTCATGCTTCTAATTTGCTGGCAACAACTTTATCAATAACTTTCCGAAGGAAAGAAAGGTTTGAGATAGGCATGCAATTCTAAAAAGACGTCAGGTTCCAGAGAGGGCTTTTTTAAAAAAAAATATGGTTCCAGAGAGGGCTTTTTAAAAAAAAAATATGGAGAACTGCTTGTTTTAATGATGTTGAAAAGGTCCCTGTCTGCAGAGAGCTCTAAATAATTTTGTTAAAGAATAGTGCAATAAGGTCTAAGCATCCTATTAAAAGGCCTGTTGGACCAGGATCCAGATTGCATCTTGAAGCATGCAAGTTTTTTATTGTTTGTCTGATGTGATTTTCATCAATGTAATCAAAGCTTGTCCAGTATGTTGAGGAAGTGTTTTGGGGTCCTCTATGTCCTGTGAGAGTGTTAGTTGATGGTATGTTAGAACAGATAATTGACACTTTGTGGTATATTTACCAATGTGCAAGCAGACAGGATACAAAGTAGAGTATCATGTTGCTGCACATCGATAATCAACATCAACATCAATTTATCATTGCACCGGCAGTTCATGTGAACTGCTTGTGCAATGCTGCCCCCTGCAGATTTCGATCGGGTTGATTTCTGTCCGCCACCTCAGACCGCTGCTTCATAACTTCTTGATAACTTCTGTTTCCGGAGAGCCTACAGTCTCGACGGAAACAAGGGACATCAAACTCCATACAGAGCTTGATAAATATGTCCCTTTGGGTAGATTACGAGTGGAGAGTGTAAACTTTAATGTTTTTCAGGCTAGATTAGAAGTGAAGTGCTAATTTTTTGAAAATTCGCACATTTACGGGTGTGCAAAAGTGATGTCGCGAACTGAAAATTTTCTGTTCGCGAACGGCGGACTCGAACTTCCGCAACTGTTCGCGAACAGGCGAACCGGGTGAATTGCCATTGACTTCAATAGGCAGGCGAATTTTAAAACCCACAGGGACTCTTTCTGGCCACAATAGTGATGGAAAAGTTGTTTCAAGGGGACTAACACCTGGACTGTGGCATGCCGGAGGGGGATCCATGGCAAAACTCCCACGGAAAATTACATAGTTGATGCAGAGTCTGGTTTTAATCCATAAAGGGCATAAATCACCTAATATTCCTAAATTGTTTGGAATAACGTGCTTTAAAACATCAGGTATGATGTTGTATTGATCAGGTAGTGTTATGGGTTACGCACGCTTCACAGTGACAGACCAAACTCCCCGTTTAACGCACCACAAACAACCACAAACAGTCTATTTGCACAACCACAAGATAGATAGATTTGATAGATATATAGATACATAGATCAGATAGATCAATAGATGCAATATACATTTGATAGATACGATAGATAGATAGATAGATAGATAGATAGATAGATAGATAGATAGATAGATAGATAGATAGATAGATAGATAGATAGATAGATTTGATAGATAAATAGATTTGATATATATATAATTTCCCAGACAGAGAATTACAAGACGTGCGGTCTGGGACCCATGGTAAGGTTCCCAGAGGCAATTGCGGTGCCAGGGGACGTGTATATGGCATGGATTTTAGGAACCGGGAGATGGAAAAAGATGCTTGGTTTGTCCTGTTATACCATATATGAGTGGTGGCACTGGGCAAGTGGGCCTAGCACACACGCTAGCAGGCAGGCAACTGCAATTAGATTACACTAGCAGACTGATGTTTCACAGTCAAAAAAAGTTTTTTTTTTTTTTAATTATTTACACTACTGTTACACCAGATATGAGTGGTGGTACTGGGAAAGTGGGCCGGGCACACACGCTGGCAGGCAGGCAGGCAACTGCAATTAGAATTACACTAGCAGACTGATGTTTCACAGTCAAAAAGTTTTTTTTAATTATTTACACTACTGTTACACCAGATATGAGTGGTGGCACTGGGCAAGTGGGCCTGGCACACACGCTAGCAGGCAGGCAGGCAACTGCAATTAGATTACACTAGCAGACTGATGTTTCACAGTCAAAAAAGTTATTTTTTTAAAATTTACACTACTGTTACAACAGATATGAGTGGTGGCACTAGTTGGCAAGTGGGCCTGGCACACACGCTGGCAGGCAGGCAACTGCAATTAGATTACACTAGCAGACTGATGTTTCACAGTCAAAAAAGTTTAAATTTACACTACTGTTACAACAGATATGAGTGGTGGCACTAGTTGGCAAGTGGGCCTGGCACACACACTGGCAGGCAGGCAACTGCAATTAGATTACACTAGCAGACTGATGTTTCACAGTCAAAAAAGTTTTTTTTTTTTAAATTTACACTACTGTTACAACAGATATGAGTGGTGGCACTTGGCAAGTGGGCATGACACACACGCTGGCAGGCAGGCAACTGCAATTAGATTACACTAGCAGACTGATGTTTCACAGTCAAAAAAGTTTTTTTTACAAAATTTACACTACTTTTAAAACAGATATGAGTGGTGGCACTAGTTGGCAAGTGGGCCTGGCACACACGCTGGCAGGCAGGCAACTACAATTAGATTACACTAGCAGACTGATGTTTCACAGTCAAAAAAGTTTGTTTTTTTTTAAATTACACTACTGTTACAACAGATATGAGTGGTGGCACTTAGCAAGTGGGCCTGGCACACACGCTGGCAGGCAGGAAATTGCAATTAGATTACACTAGCAGACTGATGTTTCACAGTCAAAAAAGTTTTTTTTTTACAAAATTTACACTACTGTTACAACAGATATGAGTGGTGGCACTAGTTGGCAAGTGGGCCTGGCACACACTCTGGCAGGCAGGCAACTGCTATTAGATTACACTAGCAGACTGATGTTTCACAGTCAAAAAAGTTTTTTTTTTACAAAATTTACACTACTGTTACAACAGATATGAGTGGTGGCACTAGTTGGCAAGTGGGCCTGGCACACACGCTGGCAGGCAGGCAACTGCAATTAGATTACACTAGCAGACTGATGTTTCACAGTCAAAAAAGTTTAAATTTACACTACTGTTACAACAGATATGAGTGGTGGCACTAGTTGGCAAGTGGGCCTGGCACACACACTGGCAGGCAGGCAACTGCAATTAGATTACACTAGCAGACTGATGTTTCACAGTCAAAAAAGTTTTTTTTTTTTAAATTTACACTACTGTTACAACAGATATGAGTGGTGGCACTTGGCAAGTGGGCATGACACACACGCTGGCAGGCAGGCAACTGCAATTAGATTACACTAGCAGACTGATGTTTCACAGTCAAAAAAGTTTTTTTTACAAAATTTACACTACTTTTAAAACAGATATGAGTGGTGGCACTAGTTGGCAAGTGGGCCTGGCACACACGCTGGCAGGCAGGCAACTACAATTAGATTACACTAGCAGACTGATGTTTCACAGTCAAAAAAGTTTTTTTTTTTTTAAATTACACTACTGTTACAACAGATATGAGTGGTGGCACTTAGCAAGTGGGCCTGGCACACACGCTGGCAGGCAGGAAATTGCAATTAGATTACACTAGCAGACTGATGTTTCACAGTCAAAAAAGTTTTTTTTTTACAAAATTTACACTACTGTTACAACAGATATGAGTGGTGGCACTAGTTGGCAAGTGGGCCTGGCACACACTCTGGCAGGCAGGCAACTGCTATTAGATTACACTAGCAGACTGATGTTTCACAGTCAAAAAAGTTTTTTTTTTACAAAATTTACACTACTGTTACAACAGATATGAGTGGTGGCACTAGTTGGCAAGTGGGCCTGGCACACACTCTGGCAGGCAGGCAACTGCTATTAGATTACACTAGCAGACTGATGTTTCACAGTCAAAAAAGTGTTTTTTTTTTTAATTTACACTACTGTTACAACAGATATGAGTGGTGGCACTGCAGGCAGGCAACTGCAATTAGATTACATTAGCAGACTGATGTTTCACAGTCAAAATTACACAGACAAAAAAAAGACTGATGTTCTAGCCCTAAAAATGGCTTTTTGGGGTGCTGTCCTTACAGCAGAGATCAGATGAGTCCTTCAGGACTGTAGCGGACACTGAATACACTAGCCTAGCTATCAATTTCCCTATAAAATCAGCAGCAGCTACACTATCCCTCCTCTCACTAAGAATGCAGGATCAGAATGAATCTAAAATGGCTGCTGTCCAGGAGCTGGGAGGGTCTGGGAGGGAGTGTCTGCTGTTGATTGGCTGAAATGTGTCTGCAGACTGTGAGATACAGGGTCAAAGTTTACTCAATGAAGATGAAATGGGGGGGCGGATCGAACATCACATATGTTCGCCCACCGCGGCGAACGCAAGCAAGCTATGTTCGCCGGGAACTATTCGCCGGTGAACTATTCGCGACATCACTATTGTGCAATAAATAACCAGCCATTACAAGTGGCTGGTTACTGCTACTGTGAGCTCACGGTAGCAATTAGCTCTCCGAAAAACAACTAGAGGTAAAATGTATTGTTAATTTTCCAAAAGTGCCCTTTTGGCCTGAAAATAAAGTATATTGTATTTTTTTTATTTAAAAAAAAAAAATGTAGCAGTTTTTAAGGGTTAAATTTGGCAGGTGTGGGGCACTGAAAAAATGCCTTTACATTGCAGTCTATGGGGAACTGTTTGTTCCCTGTAAATATATATGTAAATGCTTATATACATATATATTTATGGTATGCATTTTGTAACTAAAGCACTCAGTATCAGGATATTTGTAATATTGTCAAAAAACCTTTTTCAATCCTGGCGGCAGATGGTCTGTTAGCAGTAGTACAAAAGGGCATCATGTTTTCATACAGGAAGTGTCGTAACACTATTGTCTATTCTATCTCTCACTCATTTAAAACCCATCACAATACATTGGCCTCACTAATAGAGACATTAAGTCCGTATTAGGGAACACTTTTCAACAATAACCAATGGCAAATCATCAACCCCATTAGTTCAACATTTTGCAACAACACACAACAGCAGACTTAATACTTTCAGATGGTGTGCCTTAGAAAAGGAAAATGAAAAAATGAGCAAGAGAACCCAAGTAGGAGTTTAAATAGCACTCTTCCCTATAATGGTGAACTGTAATTGCTTGAAGCAATGTACCCTAGGGAGTAGAAAAATGTACCCCGTAAAGGTCTATATAGTTAAAATATAACTTTTAATGTTTAGGAGTTAAATTCAGAGGAATGCATCTCTGCAGAATGGCAAGCCAAACTAATAAGACTGGTGATACATCTGCCCATCCACCTCCCTGTTTCCTGGCCAATATCAGCTTGTCTTCGACTTCAGGTGAGGTAGATTGCAGGGTCCCAGTCACAAAGAAAGTAATAATAATAAAATGTAGCATTAAATATAGTGCTAAACACACAAACGCGTTTCGGCCCTGTATACAGCCTTTCTCAATTTGTAAAATGTGGACAAACAGAAGCCCGGGTGCCACCTCTTAATATACCATATAATTGGATGTGAAATGCCCTATCAGCACTGGGAAAAATAACACGCCCGTAGTTGGACCAATCAAATCAATTCTATTGTAATTGTGGGCGTGAGTAAGTCCTCTGAGATTCTTGAGTATATCCCCTATTAGCGTGCATGTTGTCTGTCATCAATGCGTATTAATCACCCTTTTCTTGGACCAATCTGGTCCCATCCACTATAGCCTAATGGGTGTGTGTCCAAGCCCGATCCCTACTAGTTGTATCGAGTGTTTTGCTATGTAGCACAAGAGGCGGGGATTAGTGCAACTACGAGCACAAATGGTGTACATATTATACTCAAGTATTACTGACCGATCCACACCATTATTTGATTATAAATGTGTCATGCAGTGTAAGCTAATAATGTTTACATGTACACATAGAATGCAAGTTAGTATTGTGAATCATCTTGATAGGATAGAAAAATTATTATTAGAAATAATTATATTTTAATGTAAAGAATAAGTGGCTATTACTCATATTACTCCTCCTCCATACTGAGGTTAAAAAATAAGACAGGTCCTAATGTTTTATATTTTTCACATTGTCCATATCGGTACTGGGTGGCACTTGAAAGGATGGATTATAATGGACACACATATATAAAGGGTTACGCGACAGTGTATTACATAATACTAAGGATCCTAATATCACTCAAAAAGTAGTGATGCATGCCATGTAATTTTAGAATATACAGTGGAGAAGCATAAAAAATATCTGTTAAATATGGTCATATATATTTTACACCTTGCATTATTCATAAAGTAAGGGGGTTAGGGATTGGTTTGATAGTATTATCCCATATTCCTATAAAAAACATTATATGATACATTATATTTTAAATTAAGATACCACAACTCAGGGACATTTAAACTGTGGTTACACTGTATGATCGAAGATCCCAATCGTGTCTTAAAATGATGGCTGTTACACAAATGGCCTGTTCTAAGCCGGTGGTTTAAACAGGATTCTACTGTTGTGGCAATCATTACTGTTAGTCCTTAGTCCATTAATCACAGGGATAGTATCACCCAATATTTGTTCATACCTATATTCATGTGTGTCCTGTATTAATATAATCCATCCTAGGACACATATATATGATGACAATTGATATTTAGATTATACCCTTGGTATATGAAGTGATATTATAAATATACCCAATAGTTGTTAGCCTCATTCATTCCGTGGGGCATTACTGCAGTGTATTCAATTTAAAAATCCAGTTTGTTTCCTTTTTTAATAGGATTGGTTCGAGGTTACCACCCCTTATTCCAGGCCTATCTTTTTCCAGACCCCAGCATTTAAATTTAGAGGTTTTCCCATTATGGTGTTTCAAAAAATGTCTTGCTACACCTGTGATCTGTTTGCTTTTCTCTATGTCTTTTTGTGCGTTACAAATATTACTAAGATGTTCCGTCATTCTCGTGCCTAACTTCCTAGTGGTCATCCCTACATAGAGGGTCTCACACGAACAGGATAGGCAATATATTACATTCTACTTTGACAGTTTATGTGAACTCTGATCTTCCATTTTTTGCTGAATCTCTCTATAATAGCTTCTTTTTTGGACATATATTGGCAATTCTTACAGTGCCCACATGGGATTGAAACCTAGTTAATTGGTGCCTTGTGTGCATTTATGTTAAAGTGACTGGTTGTTATATTGTCAGTAAGATTTTTAGCCCATCTGAAAGTAAATGCTGGTTTGTCAGGTATATATTTATTTAGTACTTCATCACTTTTTAAAATGTGCAAGTGTCTTTGGATGATATCTGTTAATTGTTGACTCATGGTTGGTCATTGAAAGTAGATATAAATCTTAACGTATCTGAAGATTGAGACTCTTTAGGTTTGAGTAGGTCAGATCTATTTTTGGCCTTAGCTTTATGATATGCATTTGCCAACAATTTCTTGGAATAACCTTGTTTTAATAATCTGTCCCTCAACTCATTGGCAGCCTTTTTGAAAGATTCCCTTGTACTGCAGTTCCTCCTGATTCTTAAATATTCTCCATAGGGGAGATCTCTAATTGTTGAGGGGTGATGGTGACTAGAGGCATTGTTTGTTGCTGTTGGTTTTCTATATGCCTCTGTAGATAGACTATCCAGTAACTTGTGAATAGTTAAATCAAGAAATACTACATTTTCAGTACTGCTCTGGTACGTCAGGAAAAGGCCAAAAGGATTGACATTAAGTATATCAAAGAATTCATTCAATAGGTAATCTGGTCCCTCCCATATAAACAGGATGTCATCAATATACCTGGACCAGTGGGATATGTACTGTGTGTAGTTTTTAAGGGATTCATGAAAAACTATCATCTCCTTCCACCAGCCAAGGTAAATGTTTGCATATGTGGGGGCACACAATGTCCCCATGGCAGTCCCACAAATTTGGAGAAAGAATTTTTCATCAAAGACAAAGTAATTGTGGGTTAATACGAATCTTAGTGGTCTAATGATAAATTCTTTAATCTCTGCACTCATTTCCTGGTTTTTTTTATCCAAGAAATGGCTAACTGCCTTAAGTCCCCTTTCAGTTTGTATACTCGTATACAGTGACTCTACGTCACATGTGACTAATATTGAGTCTTGTGTTAGCTGAACATGTTGGATTGTATTTAAAATATGCATAGTATCCTGTGTGTATGAGGGGAGGGCTTCTACTATATATCTTAATCTTACGTCTAAGTATCTACTTGCTGATTCAGTTAGAGACCCCATTCTGGAGACAATGGGTCTCCCCGGTGGACAGCTGATGTTTTTATGTATTTTTGCAGTAGATATAGGGTTGCTACCCTTGGGTTTTCTATTGTTAAGAATTTGTGTTCTTTTTTGTCAATGGTGCCTTGAAAAAGAACCTCATTGATCAATTTATTATAATTTGCAAGAAAATTTTCTGTGGGATTTCCCAACAACCGTTTATAATTGTTTGGATTATTCAGTTGTTTGAGGGCTTCTGTAACATACATATCTGTAGGCCAAATGACAATGTTGCCACCTTAATCACTGTTTTTAATCTGTACATCTGTCCAATTAGACATTTCTCTTATAGCTTCTGACTCAGCTCTTGATAAATTAGATCCCATCATTTGTTTAGGTTTGTGAATTGTCAAAATATCATTACACACTAAATTCAGAAATGTTATCAACTCAGGTGAAATTGTGCTTGGGGGAACAAAATGTGATTTTGGTCTGAGGATTTGACACCATTTATTAGTAGTATCTTCATTAGAGGTAACATCTGCACCTTCATTCAGAATGGCATCAGAATCTCCCAAAAGAGTAATTAAGTCATTCAGTGCAGAAAGGTCATTTTGGGACAATGTATTGGAGCCCTCCTGATTACTGAAATATTTTTTTTAACAACATTTTCCTTACAAAAAGGTGTGTGTCCTTGATGGCTTCAAATTTGTCAATTTAGCTTGTGGGTACAAAAGATAGACCTTTATGTGACGCAAAGATATGTGTGGTAGTAAGTGTTTTATCAGATAAGTTGATGATTCATATTACATGTATCGGATTTAACTACTTCTTCTTGTATGCTTGGTTTTTGTGGTTGTATGTTTGGCTCCTCTGGCTGAAGTGTACTTGGCACCTCATATGGGGTTGAGGTGCCCCTACCCCTCCTAGTCCTTCGCCTAAAGGGATATTACTTAGACTAATGTTTGGTTTGGTTTTGTTAGAATTACTTAGTATGGATCTAGGTATGGTGTGACCATCCGACAGTTCCACATCTGTTGTATCATATTCCGTATCAGAGGTTTTGGAGTCTGGGTGATTGAGCTTACTTTTACTCCAGGTATAGACTTTACCTTGTGCATAGTCGTTTAAGTCTCTATCAATTTTTCTCTCTTTTTTGTCGGAGATAAATTTTGCAAATTTCTCAACTTCGCTTTTGATTCTATTATACGACTTTTGAAAATCATCTAAAGATTTGAATTGTTTAAGCTCCTCACTAACCTGTTTGATTTCCTCAGTAATATCCTTAAGTTGTTATGTATCATGTTCACTCTCTGTGAGAGCTCCTTCCCACTTAGTCTTAAGTTCAGGTTTCAAATTACTAAAAGAAGGGAACATTTTCAGGCGTAACCCCCTAGGTATTATGTTATTATTGTAATAAAAATCGTACATGCCTATGTTCCACTGTCTTTTGATCTGTTTCTTTCTGATACTTTTAAGGTCTTTTAATGGGTTAATCCATTCCCCAATATTTTCTACCTCATTAAAACTTTTGTTTTTTAAGTCTGATGTAAGATTACTAATGTCCTTAGACCATCTTTGCATCTCTGCTCCTAGATTAAAGGTTGTCATAGTTAATATATTTAGTATCAATTAAATACTGTGCTCAAGTTTAAGAGAAAAGTGGAGTTAAAAAAGCTCCCCAATTATTAATACTAAGTAGAAATAAAGAAACTGGCACTAGTAAAGTGGCACCTTTGGTCCGGGTTGTCTTATTTTTTAACCTCAGTATCGAGGAGGAGTAATATCAGTCATAGCCACTTACGCTTTACATTAAAATATAATTATTTATAATGATAATTTTTCCATCCTATCAAGATGACTTATGATACTAATTTGCATTCTAGGGCCTAGATTTGGAGTTCGGCGGTAGAAGGGCTGTTAACGCTCCGCAGGCTTTTTTCTGGCCGCACCATAAATTTAACTCTGGTATCGAGAGTTCAAACAAATGCTGCGTTAGGCTCCAAAAAAGGAGCGTAGAGCATTTTTACCGCAAATGCAACTCTCGATACCAGAGTTGCTTACGGACGCGGCCAGCCTCAAAAACGTGCTCGTGCACGATATCCCCATAGGAAACAATGGGGCTGTTTGAGCTGAAAAAAAACCTAACACCTGCAAAAAAGCAGCGTTCAGCTCCTAACGCAGCCCCATTGTTTCCTATGGGGAAACACTTCCTAAGTCTGCACCTAACACTCTAACATGTACCCCGAGTCTAAACACCCCTACCCTTACACTTATTAACCCCTAATCTGCCGCTCCCGCTATCGCTGACCCCTGCATATTATTTTTAACCCCTAATCTGCCGCTCCGTAAACCGCCGCAACCTACGTTATCCCTATGTACCCCTAATCTGCTGCCCTAACATCGCCGACCCCTATATTATATTTATTAACCCCTAATCTGCCCCCCACAACGTCGCCTCCACCTGCCTACACTTATTAACCCCTAATCTGCCGAGCGGACCTGAGCGCTACAATAATAAAGTTATTAACCCCTAATCCGCTTCACTAACCCTATCATAAATAGTATTAACCCCTAATCTGCCCTCCCTAACATCGCCGACACCTAACTTCAATTATTAACCCCTAATCTGACGACCCGAGCTCACCGCTACTATAATAAATGGATTAACCCCTAAAGCTAAGTCTAACCCTAACACTAACACCCCCCTAAGTTAAATATAATTTAAATCTAACGAAATAAATTAACTCTTATTAAATAAATTATTCCTATTTAAAGATAAATACTTACCTGTAAAATACATCCTAATATAGCTACAATATAAATTATAATTATATTATAGCTATTTTAGGATTTATATTTATTTTACAGGCAACTTGGTAATTATTTTAACCAGGTACAATAGCTATTAAATAGTTAAGAACTATTTAATAGTTACCTAGTTAAAATAATAACAAATTTACCTGTAAAATAAATCCTAACCTAAGATATAATTAAACCTAACACTACCCTATCAATAAATTAATTAAATAAACTACCTACAATTACCTACAATTAACCTAACACTACACTATCAATAAATTAATTAAACACAATTCCTACAAATAAATACAATTAAATAAACTAGCTAAAGTACAAAAAATAAAAAAGAACTAAGTTACAAAAAATAAAAAAATATTTACAAACATAAGAAAAATATTACAACAATTTTAAACTAATTACACCTACTCTAAGCCCCCTAATAAAATAACAAAGCCCCCCAAAATAAAAAATTCCCTACCCTATTCTAAATTAAAAAAGGTAAAAGCTCTTTTACCTTACCAGCCCTGAACAGGGCCCTTTGCGGGGCATGCCCCAAGAATTTCAGCTCTTTTGCCTGTAAAAAAAAACCATACAATACCCCCCCCAACATTACAACCCACCACCCACATACCCCTAATCTAACCCAAACCCCCCTTAAATAAACCTAACACTAAGGCCCTGAAGATCTTCCTACCTTGTCTTCACCATCCAGGTTCACCGATCCGTCCTGAAGAGCTCCTCCGATGTCCTGATCCAAGCCCAAGCGGGGGGCTGAAGAGGTCCATGATCCGGTCAAAGTCTTCATCCAAGCGGGGCAGAAGAGGATCTTCCATCCGATTGAAGTCTTCATCCAAGCAGCATCCATCCGGAGCGAAGCGGCAGGATCCTGAAGACCTCCAGCGCGGAACATCCATCCGGCCCGACGACTGAACGACGAATGACTGTTCCTTTAAGGGACGTCATCCAAGATGGCGTCCCTCGAATTCCGATTGGCTGATAGGATTCTATCAGCCAATCGGAATTAAGGTAGGAATTTTCTGATTGGCTGATGGAATCAGCCAATCAGAATCAAGTTCAATCCGATTGGCTGATCCAATCAGCCAATCAGATTGAGCTCGCATTCTATTGGCTGTTCCGATCAGCCAATTGAATGCGAGCTCAATCTGATTGGCTGATCAGATTAATTCCGATTGGAATCCTATCAGCCAATCGGAATTCGAGGGACGCCATCTTGGATGACGTCCCTTAAAGGAACAGTCATTCGTCGTTCAGTCGTCGGGCCGGATGGATGTTCCGCGCTGGAGGTCTTCAGGATCCTGCCGCTTCGCTCCGGATGGATGCTGCTTGGATGAAGACTTCAATCGGATGGAAGATCCTCTTCTGCCCCGCTTGGATGAAGACTTTGACCGGATCATGGACCTCTTCAGCCCCCCGCTTGGGCTTGGATCAGGACATCGGAGGAGCTCTTCAGGACGGATCGGTGAACCTGGAGGGTGAAGACAAGGTAGGAAGATCTTCAGGGCCTTAGTGTTAGGTTTATTTAAGGGGGGTTTGGGTTAGATTAGGGGTATGTGGGTGGTGGGTTGTAATGTTGGGGGGGGTATTGTATGTTTTTTTTTACAGGCAAAAGAGCTGAAATTCTTGGGGCATGCCCCGCAAAGGGCCCTGTTCAGGGCTGGTAAGGTAAAAGAGCTTTTACCTTTTTTCATTTAGAATAGGGTAGGGAATTTTTTATTTTGGGGGGCTTTGTTATTTTATTAGGGGGCTTAGAGTAGGTGTAATTAGTTTAAAATTGTTGTAATATTTTTCTTATGTTTGTAAATATTTTTTTATTTTTTGTAACTTAGTTCTTTTTTATTTTTTGTACTTTAGCTAGTTTATTTAATTGTATTTATTTGTAGGAATTGTGTTTAATTAATTTATTGATAGTGTAGTGTTAGGTTAATTGTAGGTAATTGTAGGTAGTTTATTTAATTAATTTATTGATAGGGTAGTGTTAGGTTTAATTATATCTTAGGTTAGGATTTATTTTACAGGTAAATTTGTTATTATTTTAACTAGGTAACTATTAAATAGTTCTTAACTATTTAATAGCTATTGTACCTGGTTAAAATAATTACCAAGTTGCCTGTAAAATAAATATTAATCCTAAAATAGCTATTATATAATTATAATTTATATTGTAGCTATATTAGGATGTATTTTACAGGTAAGTATTTATCTTTAAATAGGAATAATTTATTTAATAAGAGTTAATTTATTTCGTTAGATTTAAATTATATTTAACTTAGGGGGGTGTTAGAGTTAGGGTTAGACTTAGCTTTAGGGGTTAATCCATTTATTATAGTAGCGGTGAGCTCCGGTCGTCAGATTAGGGGTTAATAATTGAAGTTAGGTGTCGACGATGTTAGGGAGGGCAGATTAGGGGTTAATACTATTTATTATAGGGTTAGTGAGGCGGATTAGGGGTTAATACATTTATTATAGTAGCGCTCAGGTCCGCTCGGCAGATTAGGGGTTAATAAGTGTAGGCAGGTGTCGGCGACGTTGAGGGGGGCAGATTAGGGGTTAATAAATATAATATAGGGGTCGGCGGTGTTAGGGGCAGCAGATTAGGGGTACATAGGGATAACGTAGGTGGCGGCGCTTTGCGGTCGGAAGATTAGGGGTTAATTATTTTAAGTAGCTGGCGGCGACGTTGTGGGGGGCAGGTTAGGGGTTAATAAATGTAATACAGGGGTCGGCGGGGTTAGGGGCAGCAGATTAGGGGTACATAAGTATAACGTAGGTGGCGGTCGGCAGATTAGGGGTTAAAAAAATTTAATCGAGTGGCGGCGATGTGGGGGGACCTCGGTTTAGGGGTACATAGGTAGTTTATGGGTGTTAGTGTACTTTAGGGTACAGTAGTTAAGAGCTTTATGAACCGGCGTTAGCCCAGAAAGCTCTTAACTACTGCTATTTTCCTGCGGCTGGAGTTTTGTCGTTAGAGCTCTAACGCTCACTTCAGAAACGACTCTAAATACCGGCGTTAGGAAGATCCCATTGAAAAGATAGGATACGCAATTGACGTAAGGGGATCTGCGGTATGGAAAAGTCGCGGCTGAAAAGTGAGCGTTAGACCCTTTAATCACTGACTCCAAATACCAGCGGGCGGCCAAAACCAGCGTTAGGAGCCTCTAACGCTGGTTTTCACGGCTAACGCCAAACTCCAAATCTAGGCCTAGGTGTACATGTAAACATTATTAGCTTACACTGCATGACACGTTTATAATCAAATAATAGTGTAGATCGGTTAGTAATACTTGAGTATAATATGTAATATGCTCATAGTTGCACTAATCCCTGCCTCTTGTGCTACGTAGCAAAACACTGGATACAACTAGTAGGGATCGGGCTCGGACACGCCCATTAGGCTATAGTGGATGGGACCGGATTGGTCCAAGAAAAGGGTGTGTATTACGCCCTGATAACAGACAACATGCACGGTAATATGGGATATACTCAAGAGTCTCAGAGGACTTAATCACGCCCACAATTACAATAGAATTGATTTGATTGGTCCAACTACGGGCGTGTTATTTTTCCCAGTGCTGATAGGACATTTCACATCCAATTATTAATAATTAAGAGGTGGCACCCGGGCTTCTGTTTGTCCAAATTTTACAAATTGAGAAAAGCCGTATACAGGGCCGAAACGAGTTTGTGTGTTTAGCGCTATTTTTAAAGCTACATTTTATTATTATTACTTTCTTTGTGACTGGGACCCTGCAATCAACCTCTGTCACCTGAAGGCGATGACAAGCTGATATCGGCCAGGAAACAGGGAGGTGGATGGGCAGATGTATCACCAGTCTTATTAGTTTGGCTTGTCATTCTGCAGAGGTGCTTTCCTCTGAATTTTATAGACCTTTACAGGGTACATTTTTCTACTCCCTATGGTACATTGTTTCAAGAAATTACCGTTCACCATTATAGGGAAGAGTGCTATTTAAACTCCTACTTGGGTTCTCTTACTCATTTTTTTATTTTCAAATTTAATATATAGGGTTAGCACCAAACTCACATTGTGTAGTTTATTATTCACTTGAATACCTACTGTATATACTAGTGCCAGTTTTTTTTATTTCTACTTAGTGCCTTAGAACCCCGAAACGAGGAGGTGATCTGGATCAACTTTTAGCAAAATGAGAGATTTATTGGATATTCAGGATGGGAACAAGGGTTCCATATGGCTTAAACCTTAGATATGATCTGATACATATTTGGGAGTGATATTACACACAATACCTTTGTCCAGTAATGTTTCCTCCTTTAATCCCCATTATGCCGTTCTTTCCTCTCTGTATTTCTTATAACATGTTTTATACAATCTGTAGTTGCCATGCATTAGATTGCGGTTTACGTATACATTTGCTCTGTAGTTAAGCCATAAATTACTATTACAAATTATAAATTAAACTATACTGAGGATTTACTTATCCTTTCACTCAGTATTTTCCCCTATGATGTATACTTGCATTTGTTAATTATCCACCTTCATATGTTATGCTCTCAATATATATATGTTTTTGTATAGGTATTATAGGCATTCTTCTGATATCTGAATATCCTGATTATTTTGTCTTCTAAAGTCCTCTGAATAACATAAACTATGTACCAATGGAACATTGTTTCATTAAGATATATTATTAACTTTTAGCAAATCAGGTACTATGTATAATATCCGTGCTGTTTATAGGCCAATGTATGTTGGACGTATTTTGTATTAACCAATAGGGAACATCTTCCCTCTTTTTAAGATGTGAGATTAGCATAGCACTTTAGGCTATGATTACGGAGTAAAGCCGAAACGCATAAGCCTGTGGTGCTACTCTCTCATAGACTATGATGTTTCATCTGTGAAGTTGTTTTAACCTGTTGGAATAAAGATATTGAAGTTTTACCGAGCATAACCATTATCCAGTTTATTTTTCTTCTATGACACCAGCTGGATTGCTCATTGCACATAGACCACCACTGCGAGCCTGTACCTGCTTTGCTCTGCTCCTCGCTTTAGCCCCGGGATTGTGACATCATTGAATGTAAGGATTTCCTGTTTGCAAGTTGACCGTTTGCCGAGAGGGTGAGGGATGCTGATATGATCGGTTGTGGATCTAAGTGTTTGAATGTAGTGAGTCTCAGCACTCTGGTAAGGCGGATATGGTATTTGAGAGGGGTATACAAAGAGGTGTTTGTTTTGGAAAAGGAGTATCTTGAGGTTTAAGTGGCTCACCACAGTGTTATGCCAGTTTGGATACGGCTTGGGTCTTTGGGAGAAATAGGACCGGTTTCCCTTCCTCTTTGTTTTGATTATTAATATGTGTATATGCACATATAAACACATAAATATATATGTATATATTCATATACATATATATTTAACATTTGCTGCCCATTGCTGTGCGATTTACCCCCTTTTCTTCGCTAGGATCTAATATAGTGTGTGTATGTATATTTACATACATACTGAATATACACATATAAACACATAAATGCATGTGAATTGTTATGAATCAGCATTTTTAATTGGAACTTTTAAAATTGGTTGACAATTATTTCTGTGGTGGCAATATTTTATTTGTTTATATATCGGAGACGTCTGATTTTTATAATGTTTGCAGCAAACGATTATCTGTTTTTTGTAAGTAAGGTGTAATTAAATTCTGTTTATATACCGTTCTCTCACTATCCAATGAATATTTACTGAGATATGCACTTTTAATTTAGACCTTATTGATTTATCTGTTAACCTTTAGCCTCTGAGCGCTCCTAATATATGTTTTGATTGTTTTTGATATTTACCTAACCGTGGGGAATCATTTAGGTTTGTTTAGGAGTCTGGTTTATTATACTCAGCGCACACTCCTCAGATTATTTGTCATAAATAGTGATGTCACGAATTGTTCGCCGGCGAATAGTTTCCGGTGAACATAGCTTGTTTGCGTTCGCCGCGGCGGCCGAACATATGCGATGTTCGATCCGCCCCCAAATTCGTCATCATTGAGTAAACTTTGACCCTGTATCTCACAGTCTGCAGACACATTTCAGCCAATCAGCAGCAGACACTCCCTTTCAGACCCTCCCAGCTCCTGGACAGCAGCCATTTTAGATTCATTCTGATCCTGCATTCTTAGTGAGACGAGGAATAGTGTAGCTGCTGCTGATTTTATAGGGAAATTGATAGCTAGGCTAGTGTATTCAGTGTCCACTACAGTCCTGAAGGACTCATCTGATCTCTGCTGTAAGGACAGCACCCCAAAAAGCCCTTTTTAGGGCTAGAACATCAGTCTTTTTTTTGCCTGTGTAATTTTGACTGTGAAACATCAGTCTGTTAGTGTAATCTAATTGCAGTTGCCTGCCTGCCAGCGTGTGTGCCAGGCCAACTTGCTAAGTGCCACCACTCATATCTGTTGTAACAGTAGTGTAATTTTAAAAAAAAAAAACTTTTTTGACTGTGAAAAATCAGAGTCTGCTAGTGTAATCTAATTGCAGTTGCTTGCCTGCCAGCGTGTGTGCCAGGCCCACTTGCCAACTGGTGCCACCACTCATATCTGTTGTAACAGTAGTGTAAATTTAAAATAAAAAAACTTTTTTGACTGTGAAACATCAGTCTGCTAGTGTAATCTAATAGCAGTTGCCTGCCTGCCAGCATGTGTGCCAGGCCCACTTGCCAACTAGTGCCACCACTAATATCTGTTGTAACAGTAGTGTAAATTATGTAAAAAAAAACTTTTTGACTGTGAAACATCAGTCTGCTAGTGTAATCTAATTGCAGTTGCCTGCCTGCCAGCGTGTGTGCCAGGCCCATTTGCCAACTAGTGCCACCACTCATATCTGTTGTAACAGTAGTGTAATTTTTTAAAAAAAAAAACTTTTTTGACCGTGAAACATCAGTCTGCTAGTGTAATCTAATTGTAGTTGCCTGCCTGCCAGCATGTGTGCCAGACCCACTTGCCAACTAGTGCCACCACTCATATCTGTTGTAACAGTAGTGTAAATTTAAAAAAAAAAAAAATTTTGACTGTGAAACATCAGTCTGCTAGTGAAATCTAATAGCCGTTGCCTGCCTGCCAGCGTGTGTGCCAGGCCCACTTGCCACCTAGTGCCACCACTCATATCTGGTGCCACAGTAGATTGCACGTGCAGTGCCCCAAATTTGAAGTAGGAGGACCGAGTAGGAGGACCGACCAAGCATCTTTTTCCATCTCCCTGTTCCTAAAATCCATACCATATACACGTCCCCTGGCACCGCAACTGCCTCTAGGAACCTTACCATGGGTCACAGACCGCACGTCTTGCAATTCTCTGTCTGGGAAATTATATATCTTTCAAATCTATCTATTTATCTATCAAATCTATCTATCTATCGTATCTATCAAATGTATATTGCATCTATTGATCTATCTATCTAATCTATGTATCTATGTATCTATCAAATCTATCTATCTCGTGGTTGTGCAAATGGACTGTTTGCGGCTGTTTGCAGTGCATTAAACGGGGAGTTTGGTTTGTCACTGTGAAGCAGGCGTAACCCTTACACTACCTGATCGATACAACATCATACCTGATGTTTTAAAGCACTTTATTCCAAACAATTTAGGAATGTTAGGTGATTAATGCCCTTTATGGATTAAAACCAGACTCTGCATCAACTATGTAATTTTCCGTGGGAGTTTTGCCATGGATCCCCCTCCAGCATGCCACAGTCCAGGTGTTAGTCCCCTTGAAACAGCTTTTCCATCACTATTGTGGCCAGAAAGAGTCCCTGTGGATTTTAAAATTCGCCTGCCTATTGAAGTCAATGGCGGTTTGTCCAGTTCGCCCATTCGTGAACAGTTGCGGAAGTTCGAGTCCGCCACAAACGGAAAATTTAATAAATGCATATGTTGTACACATATGATAGTAAGATGGAGGTGCGCTAGGGGAGTGTATGCCACTCTAGTGGAACCTCCTCTAAGGATTCCTATGTGAAGATAAAGTGATAGAATTGTGTAGAGGGCGCTAGAAAGTTAATACACTTGAAAAAATATATAATAATTGGAAATATTTACTTTTTCTTCTTTTAATTATAAATATATCTATCTGATTTCAGTTTCTCACATAAAGTGTTAATTTTAAAACAATTATTGTTTGAGTAACTTTTGTCCTATACTATCCTTTACAAAATACTAGAACTATATTGATTTCCACCAATGTATATATAAAATAAAAAAGCACAACCAAACTTTAATAATAATCTATAAAATTTTCTATAAAATTTAATAACAATTTGTTTCACATATCATAAAGCTATGTAATTCCTAAAATTACTTAAGGGACGTTTCCCTTATAAAATCACTAAAAAGGCCTTTTAATACCACCTCAAAATTAGAGCTAAGTGTCCATTATTCCTTTATCTGTTATTTTAATAACCTCTGAGACACTATATCCAATGTTCTTGCTATAATTGGAAACCCTTGAAACACTGTATCCAGTGCTCTTCTACTCAAACAATAATTGTTTTAAAATTAACACATTATGTGAAAAATCTGAAATCAGATGGATATACTGTATTTATAATTAGAAGAAGAAGTAAATATTTCCAATTATTATATATTTTTTCAAGTGTATTAGCTTTCTAGCGCCCTCTACACAACTCTATTACTTTATGAACACACACACACACACATATATATATATATATATATATATATGTGTGTGTGTGTGTGTGTGTGTGTGCATGTGCATTTGAACCCTTTGCAGTCAAATGTCTGAGATGCCTGAAAATATAAAAAAGCAATTGTATTCAATATTGCTAGTTAATAATGGTTTTTGCTATGCATTTACTGTAAATATGTCATATTCCAGTGTTCATCAAACAGGGGAATATGTATTGTTGAATTCATATTCCTATATACAGTATATATATATATATAGTGATGTCGCGAACCTAAAAATTTGGGTTCGCGAACGGAGAACTCGAACTTCCATAAAAGTTGGCGAACCGGGCGAACCGCCATAGACTTCAATAGGCAGGCAAATTTTAAAACCCACAGGGACTCTTTCTGGCCACAATAGTGATGGAAAAGTTGTTTCAAGGGCACTAACACCTGGACTGTGGCATGCCGGAGGGGGATCCATGGCAAAACTCCCATGGAAAATTACATAGTTGATGCAGAGTCTGGTTTTAATCCATAAAGGGCATAAATCACCTAGCATTCCTAAATTGTTTGGAATAATGTGCTTTAAAACATCAGGTATGATGTTGTATCGATCAGGTAGTGTAAGGGTTACATGTAAGGGTTACGCCCGCTTCACAGTGCACAGTGTAGGTGATATACCTGCCCTGACCATGCTTTGCAGACCAGGTATCAGTGGTTAGATGGACCCTTGCCCCAACACTGTGTGCCAGACATGCCATTATAGCAGACTTATATGGCTTTGGCATTGCTTTTTGGTAATTAGAAGGCTGCTAAATGCCACTGCGCATCACACGTGTATTATGGCTAGCAGTGAAGGGGTAAATTAGGTAGTTTGTAGGGAGCTTGCAGTGTTAATTTTAGCTTTAGTGTAGAGATCAGCCTCCCACCTGACACATCAGACCCCCTGATCCCTCCCAAACAGCTCCCTTCCCTCCCCCACCCCACAATTGTCCCTGCCATCTTAAGTACTGGCAGAAAGTCTGCCAGTACTAAAATAAAAGTTTTTTATTTATTTTTTATTTTTTTAGCATATTTACATATGCTGTGGTGTAGCATCCCCCTTAGCCCCCAACCTCCCTGATCCCTCCCAAAACAGCTCTTTAACCCTCCCCATCTGCCTTATTGGTGGCCATCTTGGGTACTGGCAGCTGTCTGCTATTATTTCACAGTCAAAAAAGTTTTTTTTTTTTTTAAATGTACACTACTGTTACACCAGATATGAGTGGTGGCACTGGGCAAGTGGGCACAGTATACGCTGTGAGCCTGACACACATGCTGGCAGGCAGGCAACTGCAATTAGATTACACAGGAAAAAAAAAAAAAAGCAGACTGATGTTCTAGCCCTAAAAAGGGCTTTTTGGGGTGCTGTCCTAACAGCAGAGATCAGATGAGTCCTTCAGGACTGTAGTGGACACTGAATACACTAGCCTAGCTATCGATTTCCCTATTAAATCAGCAGCAGCTACACTGTCCCTCCTCTCACTAAGAATGCAGCTTCCAAATGAATCTAAAATGGATGCTGTCCAGGAGGTGGGAGGGTCTGGGAGGAAGGATCTGCTGCTGCTGATTGGCTGGAATGCTGGAATGTGTATGTGAAAAATACTAGACTGTGAAATATTCGTATACAAAGAGAGAAGCGCTCTACCAGGAAAGAATAACAGCTCATCAGCTAGTTCTTTGGTGATTTACCACCCGGAAGCAGCCTCTTTTAGACCAGTGTGCTTTTCACAGAGAAAGACTTTCCTGAAGTATATCAGTCTGATCCCACCAAGTAATGTCAGTCCAGCCCTGAAATACTAGGCAATTCTCCTCTGAACAAGGAACATGACAACCCCAGATGATCATTTCGGCCTCCTATGGGCCTCGTCAGTGAGGTGCAGCCACATTCCTCTAAGCCAGTGTTTTTCAACCAGTGTGCCGTGGCACAAAGTGTGCCGTGGCACACTAGTGTGCCGTGAGAGATCCTCAGGTGTGCCACGGCAGACTGACAACAGTGTGACATATTTTTTAAACTTTGCTTGTTTTTTACTCCCAGTGCAGGGGTAGTTTGTAGGAGGCATGGCATAACAGCACAATACATACAGTATGTGTGTGTTTGTGTGTATGTGTATATATATGCTGTATTAGGCTACAATGTGTGATTTTTTTTTTTTTATTTTGGGATGGTGGTGTGCCACAGGA